>NC_067141.1:23304634-23324205 GCF_903995435.1 Acomys russatus
GCGGCTGGTGCAGCCCAGGCTGATCTTGAACTTGCTAACAGAGCCTTGAATTCCTGATCCTCCTGCCTCCATCTCCCAAGTGCTAGGATTATAGGCTTGTGCCACTACCTGCATGCTTATTGAAGGCACACTTTTCTCCTGCCGCGTTTGGGATGTGGCGATGCAGAAGTTTGGCAACATGTGTGGGCATTGTCCTGGGATGCGGGTGCCATTCCACCCCACAGAAAGGCCAGTGTAGCTACGGCCAAGACAGCTCCCAAGAGCTAGTTGCACAAACCTTCTGACTATTCCCACACCACGACAGGACAGCAGTCCCAGGACAAGAAGCTCCTTCTGTGTGACCCCGGGGAAGTGCAAACTCTCTTGACTTGATCAGGCAGCCCCACCCCGCAGACAGTCTACAAGTAAAACTCAAGCTAGCACTTTTCTAGACTAGCTTCAGCCGGCTCTCACTGAGCGCCACTTATATGGTCGGTCCCCATCTCCTCAATTCCACAGCCTTCGTGGGCAAAGATTAGCTACTGGGAAGGCATTTTCGTACTCCCTGCTACTAGCAGAGGCTTCTGGACACCGGAGGGCGAACAGTGTTCGCTGGGCCAACACTTCCTCATTCTGTATCTTAGAGTGTCCGCCTGTGGCCCAGGATGCCATTCTTTCTGCCTTCTGAGAGAAAGTGGGTGCTTATGCTCTACCCGGTTCGTAATGGAACCTGCTGGTCCCAGGTTGGAGGACCTTAGAGTCGAGCAGGGCCAGCGGGCGTAGGGTGCGGGGGGGGGGGGGGGGGGGGGAAGCAGGTTCGCGCAGCAGGTGTTCACCGAAGGAAGCACAGGCCTGGCTTGGCGTAGCAGGTGTCCCGCTGGCTGAGCCAGGCAGCAGGTAGGCATGCAGTGGCGCCCCGGGGGTGGGGAGTCCTGGGGGCGGGGCGTGCCATCTCAGGAGGCCTGCCCCGCCCCCGCCCCCAGGCGGAGCGGACAGCGTTAACCCCTTTCCTACCCCCCTCCCCACCCCCAGTGGCTGGGCTGGCAGCAGAGGCTACCCATACTGCGCCTTGCGCCCTGCGCCCTTCACCTCAGCTCCGAGGTGTGGCGAGGCCCGGGGTCCTGCCTGGCCATGGACGCGGCCTCGTCCCCGCCCAGTGTTGAGAGGAAGCGCACCGGCTGGGGCCGCCTGCTGGGCTCCCGGCGGGGCAGCGCGGGACTGGCCAAGAAGTGTACCTTCACGCTGGAACTGGCCGAGGGTGGCCCGGCAGGCAGCACGCTCTACGCTCCCATTGCGCCCCCCGGAACCCCGGGGCTGGCGCCCCCCATGTCGCCCCCGGTGTCGCCCGCCCCGGCCCCCGCAGACCTCGGCCCACGTCCGCGCGTGAGCCTTGACCCACGAGTCTCCATATACAGCACGCGCCGCCCGCTGCTGGCGCGCACCCACATCCAGGGTCGCGTCTACAACTTCCTCGAGCGACCCACGGGCTGGAAGTGTTTCGTGTACCACTTCACCGTGTGAGTAACCTCCCCGCACGCACGCGCGACTCCTCTGGGCTGGTGCTGCTGCGACCCTGGGGGAGGGAAGGAAGGGCTAATTACAGAAAACAGAAATCAGATTGAGCCTCGTCCCTTAAGTTTAGTGACTCTGCTGTGGCTGGCGGGGGGGGGGGGAGGGGGAGGGGCGGGGGACATGTGGAGGGGACACTTGACACATGGGGCATGATGGCAGCCTAGGAGCTCCCCCAGGCTGTAACGCTTGGGATGGAGGACTAAGTTTAAGTGGTAGTCTCCACAGGAGGAGTAAGCAAGCTGGGAGCCATCCTTTTGGTGTGGGTCAGCTGTGACAAGAGACTCAGGAGCCCCAGGAGTGACTGGTGCAAGCCCATACAGGCTTTGGTGCGTGTCTCTGCCTTGGGCATTCAGGACAGCAGGGACATGTACAGGATAGATTGGCAGGTGCATTGGTGTTGCCCACGATGTCCACAGGGAAATGCCCACAGCCTCAGTAACCCACGCTGCTGAAAGTGGGCTGGATGGCCTGAGCCCAGCGGACACATGGTCTGGAGCCCATGACCAGCACCTGCTTGAAGGAGCAGAGCTGCACCTGGCCTTCATTGCTCCCAGGTGGCTCTTATTCTCACAGGCTGCCTGAGAGGGGCAGGGCACTTCATTT
Source organism: Acomys russatus (assembly GCF_903995435.1). NCBI lineage: Eukaryota > Metazoa > Chordata > Mammalia > Rodentia > Muridae > Acomys > Acomys russatus. The sequence goes on from NC_067141.1 coordinate 23,306,789, forward strand.
TTCAAGGGCAGGGGCACAGAAAGTCATCTCCAGAAATGGTTTGCAGCACTCCTTGCTGCTGCCTCCTCCTGGCCACCTTGAGGCAGCACTTCCCCACGGCACAGTTTCTTGGTGCCCTGACAGCCTCTGGCTCCCAGATTCTACTCTGTTGGACCCCACAGCTGACTGCTTTGGAAGCTCCATTAGGTGACCTCTTTGTGGCTTGTCTTGCCACCTGCGCAGGGCCTCCACTGGCTGTCCAGGGTTCAGTTTACTCCTCTCCGTGCACAGCAAGAGCCAGGCTCAGGAAGGTGAGTTCTCATGGCTGCTTGCCTTGCAGGGGGAGACAAAGATCTCCCACGGTAGCCAGGGACACCCTGTCCCCACACGCATTCTTGTTATGTTTTGAATGCCACCCAATACTCAGCCTTGCCTCCCAAAGTTCCAGGACCCCTGACACTTCATTGCTGATCTTTCAGGGAATGGAGGCTCTGTATGTGTCTGCAGCGGCAGTGGGGTTTTCTCAGGGCACAGGTAATAGTGTAGAAAGGCCCCAAAGGGCCTTACCACTGTAGGGAAGTCTAGCAAACCCATGGCTCACTGCTTCCCAGCACTTGCCTGCTGGATCCTATGATCCTGAGATGAAAGAGGAGGGGTGCCAGAGAAGCCCCTACTCTGTTACCTTTTGGTCCAGGAACCCCATCTGCCAAGGTGAACAGCCTTCAGACACTTGCATGGTATCCTCCTGGGAATGCAGGCCGTTAGAATGAGCATCATTAAGTTCCTGACTGGTAGCCTGGCTGGCCCTGGTGGAGGAAGAGGGCTTGCCACGCCCCAGAGGAAGTCTGTGCTTATACTGTGCTTTCTTCCTGAATTGGATTGTTCAGCCCTCGGGAAGTTTGCTCAGCAGAGCCTGCCTTTGCTCGGCCTCCCCAGGAGCCAGGAGCCACAGGGCCCTGGTGGCTTCTAGATTGGTGGTCAAAGGGCTTCTTGGTCTAGGAGAGGGAGTGAGCTGCTAGCTGCTGAGTGGTGGTGGTTGGTCAATGTTCCAGACCTGTGGAAAGGCTGGCAGTGGGGTTTAGTTACAAAGGGGGAGGGGTAAGTAAGCTGGGAGGCCCCTGCAGGGCACAGCATGTGGTTTGCCCAGACTCTAAGGGAAGGGGCCTCATCTCTATCACCTTCAGGAGGTGAGTAGGACCCTCTGGGTCAGGCAGTCTCCTGAAAAGAGACATGGCCAGCAGTTGGGAGCCCAGACACATCTTTAGAAAGTGCACAGTCATGCTGGTTGCCCCTGGTTGCTGCTCTAATTAGTATATGGCAGACATTGAGGCCTGCGGTGTGTAAGGTGGACTCCAGAACATGTCAGGGAATGGTTCTGTGGCCCGGAAGGACAGGCCTGCTCTTGAAAAGCAGGGCATGAAGGTGTGGGCACGGAGAGTGGAGTAGAGGTGAGAGCCAGCGTCTTGCAGGCTCTGGGGTATGCTTTCCCATGTGCATACGTATGTGTAAACAGACCCGGACATCCTGGCCCCTCCTTGGGGGACCCCTGACTTGGCCCAAGTAGAGCAGCCCTTCCTGTGTCTGTGCTGGCTTTCCCTGGCTGACAGGGTCAGGACATGGTCCCCAGGCACTGCCTTTTGCTGTTTGGGTTCCCACCCCCTCACCCTAATCCTATCTTGTGGCTCTTTGTGACCCCCATGGAGAGCAACCCCCTTCCTAGTCAAGAGTTTTGGCATCCTGCCCTGCTGCTGGGCTTTGGCCAGGCTCAAGGGCAGATGCTCCATAGTATCTGTGCTGATTGTCAGGCTGCTTGGAGATCCTGGTTGTGACTAACAGAGGCCTTTGAGGGACACTGCCCACCTCCCTCGTTCTTGAACCTAAACTTGATCACCTTGTTTCTATCCTCTCACAGCCCTGGCTTGCTCAGACCCCAAGAACTTTCTGGTAGCTTTGTTAGTACCTCAGGAAGTTGATTGTGAGTGGAGCTTGCAGCTGCTCCTGGCCTAGTCTTTCCAAATGCAGGGGCTGCAATGCATTGGCCCTTATGGGATGGCCTCTACGCAACTGTTTAGCAAACCTAGGAAGACAGCTGGCAGGATGATGCGCACAGAGCACTGAGGTAGCCGGAGGGCTGTGTAGATGACCACATCTTTCCTTCTGGTCCTTGCAAACACCTCTGCCTATTTATCCTTCAGCCCTGGATAAAATTTGAGATGTCTCTTTGAGGCTTTTCCACATGCCATCTCCTCTGAGGCCTGGTCCTTGGTGTCACCTGCTGGCTCACTTGGCATCATCCCATGACTGTCCAGATGCATATGCCCCCTCAAGCTGCCTGCAGACCCAGTCTGCTATTTCTGTGTACACGGTTGCCTGTTTGTGGAGTCCTTCATCTTGATTCGACCTTAGCTGGGTGGCCACAGAAATCCTTTTCACCAGGGCTCTCTCCTGGGTGGGAAAGGAAACAGTCCCATGGAACTCAGATCCGAGGAAGGGCCTCCCTACCCTGGAATCATGAGGACAAGGGAATGTGTGCCAGGCCAAAGCGGTGGTCCTGGGAGCCACTGAAGCAAGGAAGGTGCCTATGACAAGGGTTGGGTCAGCTGCTGTGGCCTCTGTTTCTCAGGGAGTTTGGTCCTGGAGCCCTCTGGTGGCAAAGTAGTGTCCGGAGCTCAAGCTTCCTGGGTGTGGCGTTGCCCTTACAAATGGTGGTTGCTTACAGTGCACAGTGTAGGGTGGCCTTCACAGCAGGTTTGCCTAGCTGTGAGGAGAGCTGCAGCTGCCACTATCTAGTTGCTTTTGAGTAATAAGATGCACAGGTTCTGGTCGTGGCCTGTGTAAGGGCCCCTGCTCCCCCCTCTCTCTCCTCAGCACCCTTATCTAGGAAATGGACCCTGATTAGGCCCATAGTCCCTCCAAGCTCTGACATTCCAGGCCAACTGTCGGTTCCTATGCTGTGTTTCATTTCCTCCTTCATGAACCTGACAGGCTGGGGTCAGCCTCCAAGGAACATGATCCAGGCCCAGAGGGAGACCAAGTTGGTATGGGAATGTGTGGTCAGTCTGGAGGAAAGGTTGCATGCAGAGAAGCTTCTGGAAGCTCTTATGTGGGGTGCCTCTGACAGGGAGAATAAATGGATAAGTGCTGTCAACAGGGGTCACTTGGATGCTGAACCTGAGGAATAGCTGCAGAGGGAGGTGCAGGCCCTTCTGACCCTACGGGGAAGCATGTGGAATAACAGGTAGGGCAGGGGGGAGGCTGTGGCTCTGCAGGGCCTCAGGGCCAAAGAGTAGGTGGTACTAATGGGCCACCTCTGCTATGTAAGCTCTGCTCACCGCACCCATGGCACTCTGGGATGCATCTTCCTTGCCTCTTTCTGGTGGGAGTCCTGTTCCATCGCCTCCCACTGAGTGTGCTGAGGCCCCAGATTTCTGAGGGGGAGCCAGTGGTTGCCCTATCAGCAGGGTGACCATGGCTACCACAGGACCTGACTTTCTGTGAGGCTTCTGAGCACGTGAAAGCACTACCACTGTAAACTCTTTATCTTCTGCTGTGTGGCCCAGCCCCGTTCCCTGGCCCTACCCAGAGGCCTCTTGAAAGGTGGAAGGGACTATAGCAGTGCCTCTGTCAAGGGCCTGTCAAGTATGGCTACTTGCTGTCTGTGCCTGGGAACCCTGGCCCTTTCTCCACACACAGAGCTTGGTATGCCCAAGGAGCCAGCAGCCCCTTCCCCTTCCATATGCTACATGCCGATCAGAACCAAGTAAGGAGAGAGTTGCTGCTCTTCTGGGAGCAGAGGAGAGAGAGCCCCTGGGTAGGAGGAGCCTGTCATTGTCCCCTGGAGATGAGTTGGAATCCAACCTGACAGACGTCAGCCTCAACGCACAATCTGTCAAACGTGTAGAAGCTGTTTCCTTCAGGAAGCCTCTCCAGGCACAGATCTGCTAGAGCCTTTGTGTCTCCCTGCTCTGCCTTCTTGTACGTCTTTGTGTGTGTGTGTGTGTGTGGGTGTGGGTGTGGGTGTGGGTGTGTACATGTGTCTTGATGTCCTGAGTGTTAAGGCAGGCAGAGAGGGCCACCTGGAGCTGCCTGGCTCCTTTCAAGGGCTTTCTCCGCCTTTTCCCTGCTGGTGCTTCACTCCACTCTCATAGCCTGGGCTGTGACGACTGCTGCCTGGGCAACCCTGAGCCCCACAGACAGGCCAGACCGATGACATCTGCCCGCAGTATTTTTATCCAGTGACATTCCTGAGCTTGGGAAAGTGGTGGGCAGAGACAAAGGCTGATGGAGGGCCTTTCTGTGGCCTGGGGATAGTTCCGAGGGCCCCACCCATTGCTGGTCTACTACTAAGTCACGGCTTCTGTCCTGGCCTCTGCCCTGGCTGGATACAGGCAGAAGTGAGGTGGAAGCACTTCATACGGAGCTTGCCCAGGTTCAGGCCTCCCTGTGGGAAGTCCCCGGCTTTGGTTTATGGGGACTGACTGAGCAGAACACACCTAGTTCCAGAAGGGTGCAGTGCATCCTGCAAAGGAGGCTGGGCTCATTTGTAAAATCACCCTCCCCATAAGCCTAGGGAAAGAGAGAGAGAGAGAGAGAGAGAGAGAGAGAGAGAGAGGAGAGAGAGAGAGAGAGAGAGAGAGAGGAGAAAGACAAAGAGAGAGAGAGAAGAGAAAGAGAGACAGAAGAGAAAGACAGAGAGAGACAGAGACACACACAGAGACAGAGAGAGATACACAGAGAGAGACAGAGAGACTTTGTGGTCTTCAATGTGGTCCATCCTGCGGGCCATGCCCTGTGCTGGTGAGGAGGTATTCTGTGGCTGTGGGAGAGATAGTTTGTGAACACCTTTAGGTCCTTTTAGTCTATGGTGCATTTTAACTCCAGTGTTTCTCCACTGACTTGTTCCTGGACTGCCTGTCCGTTGATACAGTTTGTCCTTAACTATCATTCTGTTAGATAATGTTTCTCCTTTGAGATCTAATGCTCTTTGCTGTATACAGTTATGTGCAGGAATTCACTGTTGATGCCATCCCTTTGCCAGGCTTCTCTGTCTCCTTTTAATTTTTGGCTGGCTGCCAGTTGACTTTCCTGATGTGAGAGTGGGTACTGCTTGCCTTTGTTTTCATTTGCCTGAGGTGTGTTTCCAATCCCTGAACTGTCAGTGTCTGTGTTAGTTAGTTTCATCATTGCAGCGACAAAGTGCCTGACAGAAGCAACTTAAGAAAGGATGGAGTTACTTTGACTCTCAGTTTGAGCTTGAAGGAGAGCAGAGACATTTTTTTTTCAGGGTATCGCATGAAGCTTTTCTTATAGGACCGATCTGTTGATGAATTCTTTCAGTTTTGCTTGCTTTAGAATGGCTTTATTTTTCTTTTTCGGAAGGATAGTGTTGCTGAGTATAGTATTCCTGGTTGGCAGTTTTTTGTTTGTTCATTTTTAATTTCCTCTTAGAACTCTGGCTGTATCACCTCATCCTTTCCTGACCCATAAGGGTTCTTGCTGTTAGTCTAATGAGGATTTCCTTGTATGTAACGTGGCACACCTCTCTTGCCGTGTTTAGAATTCTCCGCCTTGTATTTTTGGTAGTTTGATGATAATGTTCCTTGTAGAGTATCTTTTTAATTTTTTTTTAACTTTATGTGTATGGATGTTTTGCCTGCAATGTATGTCTGTGTACAACGTATATGCAATGCCTTCAGATGCCAGAAGAAGGTGCTAGATCCTTAGAACTGAAGTCACAAATGGTTGGGGTGCTGGAAATCAATGCCCCCCCCCCAGCCCTGCAAGAGCAGTCAATTTCTCCCACTCTGTAGAGCTTTGTTGTATCTATTAGGGGTCCTTTGAGCTTCACAGGCTTAAATGTATCATTTTCAAAAATTGTGAAGTTTTCAGTAATTATTTTGTCAACAATTTTATTGAGTTTCTATGTCTTTTCCCTTCTCTTCTCATCCTGAAACACCTACAGTGTACCTGTTTACTCACTTTCTGGTCTCCTATAGGTCTTGAAGGTTTTCTTTGCTTTTACATATCTTTGGTCTCACTTTCTTTTTTGTTAGGCTCAGAAATTCTTTTGCCTGATCTGTTCTGCATTGAGGCTCTTAATAGTGGTTTTTAAATTTTTTTCATATATCATGTTCTTTTATTCCAGACTCCCCTAAAAACCATCTGACCCTTTGCTAAATTTTTTATTCATATCATAAAATATTTTCCTTAGTTTCATTAAATTGTCTTGCTATTGTATCTTATTATGTTTCCTTTAAGAAAAAAACCGACTAGTTTGAATTCTGTTGCAGGTGGGCTATCTCTTTCCGTTTCTTTGGGATGTATTGCTAGAGAGCAGAGTTCCTCTGGATGCCTTCACCTTTCCCCACAGGTCTTTAGGATGCAGTGTTCTCCAGCAAGGGAATGCTCTGCTCTTAACTTCAGGTGGGCCATGTTCCCATGGACACCATCCCTCTGCCTGGCCTCTATCTGAAGCCTCCAGCAAGCACTTTGGTCCTTGTTTTGTACCTCGTCACCTCATCTGTAAGGTACAGAGTCACTGGGGAGCAAGCCTTAAGTTTCCCTTCCATCCCTCTTGCAAGTGGGTGCTCTTCTTTGTACCCTCTGTAAACTGAGTTCTTGGGCAAACTGAACAGCACTCAGAACAGCCCTCCAGAGTACCTTCTCATGGAACTTGCAACCAGAAAGGCACAGTCAGGGTTCCTCAGATGCCTAGAGATCCAAGCCACTCCATCTTTCTTCAGGCTTTGTCCTTATAGAGAACCCTCTTGCAGCCCAGGGACCCCACCTTCCCTTGGACCAGAGTGTGTCTTTTCTCATGTTGGTTGCAGCCTCTGAGAGAGGAGAGGGGAGGGGGCTTCACCCATGTTCCATACCCCATCCACCTGGCAGAGGGGAGAATCTGGAGGTCCCAGGGGAAGCCCACTTGTGTCTAAGCATCCCCAAGGAGCCCTGTGCTCAGAGCACTTGACCTTGGCAGAGTTCTGCTCCACACCATCTCTGCCTGTTGCTCATGAAGCACACCTATGCCCTTGGCTGTTATGACTTAACATATGGCAAACCATGAAGCTCTGGTGGCTAAAGGAGCATGTTACTGGCATGTGGCCAGGCAGACAGCCAAGGCAACAGAGCCTTAAAAATCCATATTAGGAAAGGCATCATCTCAAGCTTCATGAGGGATATCCCATCATCACATGGCCAAAGCATAAAACAATCAGATGGAGGCTTTAAAAAAAAAAAAAAAATATATATATATATATATATATTTTTTTTTTTTTTTTTTTTTTTTTTTTTTTTAGCTTTTTCTTTTGTAGCTTATTTTGTAGCTCTCTGGCTTGCCTGGGACTGGATAGATAAGACTAAACTGACCTCAAACTCAGAGATTCTCCTGCCTCTGTTTTGTGAGTGCTGGGATTAAGGGTGCATTACCATGCTGACAAAATGATTCTTAACCAGAAAAAAAAAAAAGTCCCTATTAATCAAAACAAAGCAGTTGTACCAAGAGGTGAATGTCCTCAAGAAAGGACTGGTTTCAGGTGACATCTACATGGTCGCCTCCTCAGGACTCTCAGAGACCATGCCATGGGGTGGTATTGTTTCCCTAGTTGCTGTGAGGCTGCTTCTGGGGAGGGGTGTGTGTGTGTGTGTGTGTGTGTGTGTGTGTGTGTGTGTGTGTGTGTGTGTGTGTGTGTGGGCTAGTGCATAGTTACCATGACAACAGTTAAGGGACATAACTCCTGAATCCGCCTGTATATGAGTGACAGTTATCAGTATTCATTCACCATGGTTAGACTTTTATGTTTTCTGGAAAGGCAGGAAACAAGCCTTGTTCAGCAACTGTGAGCCCTCCTATCCTCAAATTCTTTTAACCCCAGAGATTCAGAACTCCTGAGGAATGGCTGAGCCCACAGCCTCAGCAGGTGCCCAAGCCTGGAGCAAGATGGCCAGGGGACATCATAGGACTGGAGAAGGTGTGAAAGTCTTATCTTGTTGGCAGTAACAACTGGCGTGGGTCAGAAAGCACTGCAGGAATTCAGCTCCCCAGTTGTCCTAGTGACTAAGGCACAAGACCTTCCATCCCTTTTGGAGATGAGCAGGTGAGAGCCCAGAGCTCATCCAGTGTACACCTATGCTGCTTTTCTCTGTAACAGTAACCAGGGGGAAACCAAAACACTCAAGGGGTCTCATTCCCTCCAACTCCTGCTTATGCCTAAAGCCACACAGAGCTCAGCTGCACCATGATGGGTCCTGGCGAGATCACAGATTCAGCTCTGAGGGTCTCGGCTACCAACTGTCCAAAATCTACATGGGTTGGACAGCCAAGTATCAGGGCAGAACTGCTTCCCCGGGACCTGCAAAGCTATCACGACTAGAGGAGTGAACGAGCCCTGTACAGCCTCCAGGAAATACTGGGACCAGAAGAGCTAATGGTGCTAATGGTGGTGGGATTGAGGTGTGTAAGTTATGATGGAGGGATATTTGACCACGTCCCTTGGATGGGGAGGCCTGGTGGCACTCAGAGGAAGGATAGCAGATTACCAAGAAGAGACTTGACACCTTATGAGCATATGCAGGGGGAGGAGGTCCCCCTCAGTCACAGTCATAGGGGAGGGGAGTAGGGAGAGAGTGGGAGGGAGGGAGGAATGGGAGAATACACAAGGGAGGGGATAACAATTGAGATGTAATATGAATAAATTAATAAAATATTTTTTTAAAGTTATGATGGAGGGAACCTGTAGGGCAGAGGACATGAGGTCTTTGGTGAAGAAATAACCAAGAAATATACAGGGGAGGAGGGGAGCGTAGAAGGACTGAGCAAGTATGTGGATAGCATGCCCTTTCTTGGGTCCTCATTAAACAAATTGCAAAACTCACAGTTTGAGATTGCCTCTTGCTCGAGGGTGGGCAGTAGGTATCACCTGTTGGGTCTGTTGCCTCGTTCCTGTCTGCTGTGTGAGCTGGCTCTGCTCAGTGAGAGAGGGTAGGGTTGCTGTCATCCTTCTGTGGCTAGCTCCCTCGCTCCCTGGGGATGTGGGGGGGGGGGAGGGGGAGAGGGAGGCATGCTGGGGTGGAGCAGATAGACTGAGGCTTATGCCCAGTGCTCTGTGCTCCTTCATGCCAGGCCTAGAATGCCAGCCCCTGAGGTGACAAGGCCAGGCTTCCTGGGGAGTGCTTGAAGGAACCTAAGCTGGAATGGCCCACAGTATCTGTGGTTACAGAGTTAGCGCGGAGCAACAAGCTTAGGAGCAGAGTGCTGCCCGGAATTGGCCCAGTGTAGGTGACCCTGGAAGACTGAAGTTGGGGGGCTAACCAGTGCCAAGGAGAAGCAGCATCCCCTCCCCCATCTCAGAGAGCTAGAGAGCTGAGGGGAAGCAGGAAGGATGGTAGGTAGACATTCTGGGGCAGGCGGCAGGCTAGGAAAACCACAAGATTGTTGGTGAGCCTTGAAAGACATAGAGCTTAAAGGTGCCTGGGCCCTGCTGGAGGACCCCAGGAACACAGGGGGTGGTGAGCACATGGGCACCTCAGGGAAGCCACCTGGCTTTGCCTGAAGCCACATACATGTCTAGTATGGTCTGGTGTCTACCTCGCACTTCTTGAAGAGGGGAATGTGCCCAGTGGTTTTCCAACCTTCCCCATTGCAGGTCAGTGGTCCTGTCTGTAGATGGCCAAGCTGGCCACTGCCTTCCTTGCTGATCTGGAGTCCAGAGACCATTGTGTGGAGATGGGCAAGGAGTTCCCACCCTCTTCAGCTCTTCCTCCTTGCTCCCTCCTCTCCAGCCTTACTTCTACTTCCTCTTTTCTTTCTTTCTCCTCCTAGTCCCTCCTCCCCTTTATGTAGCTCTCCTTCCTTTTCCCCATCCTCCTCCTTCTCTCCCATTCTTTTCTCTCTCCCTTTCCTCCATCTCCCTCCCTCTCCCTGCCCTTTACCTTCTCTGCTTCCTCCTCCTCCCTCCTGCCTGAAGTTTTTCACTTGGTAACAGGCCAGGCCCATCCCTGTTTCCAAGTAATGAGGCATGCATTGGTCTTTGAGGTGGTTTTGCTTTTTTTGTTCTGTAGGGTCACTCCTACAGAGTCCTCAGTTCCCTCCCTAGGGACAGGCTATAATATCATGGCGCATGGCCCAGAGACAGCAAGCTTGCTTTTTAATCCCATAGATCCTGTAGAGGACGGCCTGGGGTGGCTTGCTATCTGTTGTGGCCCACATGGTTGTGTCCGTCTTTGAGCAAGGCTGCTTGCTTTCAGACAATTCCCTCTACGCAGGGGAGCATCTCAGAAAGGCTTGTACAGCCATTCTGTACCCATCTGGGTGATACAGGGCTGACAGAATCAAAGTATGGCTTGCCCTCCTTCCATGGCTTAGCTGGATAGCTTTAGTCTACAGCCGAGTCCTAGAATTGCAGTTGCTAGATGGGTGTGGTAATTCTTTGTTTGTGGGAACCTGAAGACCAGGGGTGTGTACAAAACCACACAGGAAATTTGGTGTCTTTGAGTCAGACAATACTGAACACCTGGCTACCAGTGGCCAGCAGTAGCTTTTACTCTGCTCAGGAGCCCTGACTGGCACGCTCACAAAGCCCTCTGATGCCAGGAGGGCTGTGATTCACTGAGCACCCAGACAAGCCCCTCCCTAGGTGCTGCTGTGGTTCACCCTCTTGGGTCCTCTGTACAGTACACAGTGGATGTTTCCAGAGAAAGCATAGGACCTAGACCTGCCCCCCACCCACAGTCTTCTCAGTGGGAAGCAGGACTCTAAAGACAGGGAGTGACCTTCAAGTGGCCTAGTACTCCTGGGAAGGCAGGTTGGGCAGAAGGTGGGCCCAGGTAGCAAAGGCCACATGGCTTGCCTGTGTTCCTCTGAGCAGACAGATGCAACCCCTATCTCCCTGTGAGACTCTGTGGAAGGGGACCATCCATAGTGCAACTGTGGAACCTGGTCTGTCAGGTGACATTGAGAGCAGGTAGTCTTCATGCATACTAAGCTGGCCTCACTTCTACTGGATCGCAGAATGCCCTCTCTTGAGTGAGTGGTAATGGCAGGGGCCAGTTTGAGATGGACATGGCACCATTCCAGAGCCTGCATACTGGGAGTATGTGGTCTGAAAGATCACCTTGATTTTTGGAGTATCTCTCACATATGGACAGGGCCTGGGCCTCTGTCTCGGAGATGCTAACAGGTCATGTGGTCATATGTGTTTGCATATCACAGAGACCCACATCTTGCTATATGTAGCTATTCAAGACTGCCATCTCACTGTCCAACACCTATGTGTCTCTGGCATTAGAGAGGATTTTCTTTCTTTCTTTCTTTCTTTCTTTCTTTCTTTCTTTCTTTCTTTCTTTCTTTCTTTCTTGGCTTTTTCAAGACAGAGTTTCCGTGTAGCCTTGCCTGTCCTGGACTCACTTTGTAGACCAGGCTGGCCTTGAACTCACAGAGATCCGCCTGCCTCTGCCTCCCAGAGTGCTGGGATTACAGGCGTGCGCCACTGTACCCAGCGGGGATTATTTCTAAGTGGACATATGAACTAGTCACCTCCTTGCAAGTGTTCAGAATATACTGCAAATAAGATCTGCATGGAGGAAGTTCTCCAGAGCTTAGGGGAGACTTGTGCCAGCCACATAAGTTAAGCTGGAGTGCTACTGAGACACCCTTGCCCCCTACTCTGTCCACACTAGCTTCCATTACACTGGGTGGGAGAGGCCCAGATAAGAGTCCATATTTCCATGTGTGCATATGTGTGTTGGGTGGGCAGAGTGACAGTCCACAGATAATGAATGGCTACTTTCTTTTTTTCAGACAGGGTCTCTCTGTGTAGCCTTGGCTGCTCTAGACTCACTTTGTAGACTAGGCTGGCTTTGAACTCACAGAGATTCGCCTGCTCTGTCTCCCTGAGTGCTGAGATTATAGGTATGTGCCTCTGCACCCTGGTATGAATAGCTAGCTACTTTTGTGTGGTCCCTGTTCCCAAGTCAAGCTTTTAGGTCTCAGGAAGTTGGAGTGTTAGACTGTCATCAGGTGTGGAAATGATCTTCTGCCTCACATCCATGCAGAGTCCATGAAGCGGGGGCTGTGGAGGATAAGCAGATGTAAGAAGAGGAAGGGTAGGGACAGTTGGATTTGTGCATAAATGGAGATGTAGGTGGGTACTTGGGTGGAGTGCAGGACATCCTTCTGGACAGCTGGCTAGTTAAGTTGATAGATGTATGGTGGGTGGTAGATGTGTAGGTAGTCTGCTGGACAACTGAGTTCATAGATGGCAGAATTGATGGATGGATGAGTGGATAGGTGACTAGATGGATATGGTGGATGAATTGATAAGATGGTGGGTGGTCAGATGTGAGATAGATAAAATAATGGGTGGGTGGGTGGATGTCTAGGTTGGTGGGTATTGTGGACTCTTGAAGTAGTAGATAGGTGTATGGAGAGGAGGAGAGGAGGGACAGGAGGAAGGAGAAATGGATTGATGCCAATTGTAGTACCAACTAGGCATCCTGGCCAAAGCACTTGATGTCCAGAGAAGCTTCATAGGATCATGTGGCCTTGCCTGTGTCACCAGCTTAGTTGCAGCTGTCTGCCATCTTGAGCCAATGCTTCCTGGTCATCCTATGCTAATATAACCAAAGTCTGAGACCCAAAAGGTATCAGGGTCTCCTTAACCTGGAAAATGACCCAGCCTTACTTCAGGGACTCAGGAGAGACTCAAAGCCATCCCCCATCCTGAAGTAGTTTCTAAATGTGCCTCCATGGTGGGACATAGACCACCTAGCTGGGAGCCTGTTTGTTAATGCTCAGACTCTGGGCCAGCCAATGAGCTCTGAATCTATGGGTGTTGGTTTGCTGGCTGTGGTGTTCCTGTGAGCTAGAAAGACTAGACTCAGATGTGGGTGTGGGTATCAAGGACAGGGATATCATGTCAGGGTTACTGTGTTTCTTGTACCCTTCCCCTGACCTTTACAGTTGCCTGGAAGTGCCTGCGGGGGGTGGGGGTGGGGGGGCGTAGCCCTGGGTTTCTAGGAAGGGTATTCCTGGTGACCAGAAGCTGTGAGCAGCATCCCAGGCTCTCACTCTGATCAAGAGGCAGCTGTTGGGCCCCACAACTTCCTCATAAGATCCTATTCATGGGAGAGTGATGCGTTTCCTGGGCACTGGTGGGCAGGCGGTCTCACAAGAGAATCCCGGCTGTGGGTTGCTTGACCTGCAGGCAGTGCAATAGTAACACAAACTCAGAGGGAAACTGAGGAGGAACTGGCCAGGGATTCCCAGGAACACAAAGGATGATGATGATGATGATGATGATGATGATGTGTGTGTGTGTGTGTGTGTGTGTGTGTGTGTATGCACGCATGTGCGCTCGCGTGCAGGTGGCTGTAAAGAAAGGGCAGAAGCTGTGTCCTTGCAGTTGGGCCATACCTGACACCCAGAATCCTTCCCAGTGAGCTGAACAGCCACAAAGGGTCCTAGTAGTTGAGGATTGCAGCCTATTTTGACTCTCTAGCACTGCAGGGGTGACAACTGGGTGCAGGAGGGCTGAAGACAGTGCAAAGGCTGCTGGGAACCTTCAGGAAATGTCTCAGCTGTCATAGAGAAAGCACAGGAGTGGTGATGGGGTTACAGAGTCCCAAGTTTGCATTTGAGAGAAAAGTGGGCCTGGCACTCTGTCTCAGGCTTATCCAATGACCTCAGGTGACCTGGTGACCTTCCTTTGTTCTAGGGACACTGGATCTCCACTTCACTTGGCCTGGAGGTAAAACACAAGGCAGGTATACAAAGGGCCTTTGAGAAATCCCTGCCAACCTGTGCAGTAAAGATGGTTTTCCGCTAAGTGTGAACTCACCCTCTCTCTCCCAGATCAAGGTCCCTGGGTTAGCTCTTTTGAGGTGTGGCACCTCTCCACGCAAGTGGGAATGTTCTGGCTGTCCTTGGCACGAGGACTGGGGTGGGAAGTTAGGGGGGAGACTGGGGGCTCTGCTGCTTCCAACTTTGGTTCTCAGGGCAGCCCCACCTCTGCTGAGCTTATCAAGGCCTCACTGGCTGGCTGCCTGTGGCCTCAAAGTCATACCGCCCTGGGCGGGTGTCCTTGGGCAAGCCAGCCTCTTCCAGGGTGGTAGACAAATGTCTGTCATGTGTGGGGTATCCTTGGGTGCCAGGCACCTGTTGAACAGGGCACATACTGGCTCATAGAGGTTCAGGGATCCCAAGCTCACATAGGTACCTAAGTATGTTCTCAGTGTGTTTCCTGGAGGGCCTCAGTTGGAGGCAGGCAGGGACCAGCTACTGCAGGGGGGCTCTGGAGGTGTCGAATACATCCTGTGTGGGGTGCTTCCCAAGTTCTGTCAATGTAAAGTCAGAAGGAAGCAACTTTTCAGTGTGTGAGCAGCACCTGGGGCCCCCGACCAGCTGAGATGGCTGCAGGCCATCTACAGGGGCACTGTGGATGTTGGATGTCACTTATGGACAGGCAGGGGACTCAGAGTAAAGTCAGGACATGTGGAAGAAACTTTGGGACAATTAGGACTGGGTTTGACTGGCATGGGAAAGTGTCCCTCACTTTGGCAAGTGACAAGGTAATCATCCTGGGGCCAGGATACACGGTCATCTAACATGGAAAGAACCAGGAAGAAGCATTAAAGAGTTGCTGTGGTAGCCTCATTATATGAATTTTATAACAGATGCATTTTTGTAATTTGGATAATAAAAGCTCACCATAATAAAAATAAGTAATAAGACGCCTGCTGTAGGGTTTTGCACACCCATGATGGCAGGAGGTGGTGGGGCGGCAGAGGGGGGGTGTTTCCTGTCATTTCAGGTAGAAAACTCTGACTGAATGTGCTTTGGAACTTGAGTGGGTGTTGGGGTAGGAAGGTATGCCTGGATGAGGGATCCCATAGGTTCTTGGCCGCAGGGCACTGTCTCTTTTTGGGCTCTGGGCCTGAGGCCCAGGTCTTATCCTTAGGGTAGTCTGGGGTTAGTGCGGATGATGTGTGTGGGCAGAGCTATGGTCCTGATGAAACAGCTTTTCTTTGGCATCAATACTGGTTCATCCTGGGAGGACCTATATCTGGCCAAGTGGCCTCTGGAGTCCTTGAAGCCCTGGAGGCAGTAGGAGAAACAGCCTAGGTAGGGTGGGGCAGGGAGCCCAGGTGGCTCACAGGTGGGCTTGGGGCTATAGCTGACAGGTCTCATTTTAAGGCTTAAGCCCAGAGATACAGGGATTGGGGCTCTACCTCTTGTTTTCTCTTTATCACAGAGGGTTGGACGGTCAAGGACAAGTCCCCAGGCAGTGATATGATTGTTCCCCTCTGGAAGCTTGGAAGGAAGGAAGGTATCTATACCTAGACACCAGATGTGTGCTGTTGTGTGGTCCTTTCCTGAGTGGCCAGCCAGGGTACAAGTCCCCAATCTGGGTGGGAGGCTCTCCACCCTCTCTGCAGCCAACTACTGCTCTCTTCCTAGCTCACAGCAGGCTATCTGAGGGTCTGAGTCAGAGGGGACTTTGGCCCCCACCAGGGCTGGGCACCTACAAGCCCCCTTGTCTATATGGTTTGTCTTAGGAAGGGACACAGGGCAGTGACAGAACCTGTAGCCTTAAGGCCTATTGGGTGGCCTCTGTGTCTGGTGCAGCTTGGGTAGCTTTATGCAGCCCCACCCTGTCCCCACGTACTTCTTATAAGAGTGCATTGCACAAGCACCTGTTGTGGGTGGGGCTGCTGTGCTGGGTGGCTTGTCCAGCTGGGACTAAAGCAGGTTCCTTTCACAGCATTGGAAAGGCAGCAAGGCATAGGGGGGCTCCTTCATCCTGTGTGGGTGACCTCTACATTGGGGAAGCTGGCCTGGCCTGTGTGAGGGTGAGGGAGCGAATACAGGACCCATCTCTACTAGCCTCCACTCCCGGAGAGCATAGCCTTGGGTTTCCCATAGCCTCTCACTGGTCTGCTTTGCATCCTGACGCCAGCTAGGTAGGCTGGGACCTTGCCATGGCTGGTTATATTCCTGAATGGCGCTGGCAGCATTCCTGAGAGCCCATAGGGAACTAGGCTCTACCAGATGACTCTAGACCTGCAGGCTGTAACCTGAACCACCCCTTCCCAGGAGCTCTGTGCCTACTGGGTTGGGCCCCCTCCCTGGGAACGGACTCTCTTGGGTAAGTGTGGAGGCTAGACCTAAGGAAACCTGACAGAGACATGCCCATTTAGAGCTGGCCCAAGCAGACTCAGGAGTGTATGGACTCTTTCTGGGGGTTCTGCTTAGGGCATGCCAACCACAGCACTGCAGCTGTGACCTTGGTTGCTGGAGGCCTCACAGACACGCTCAGGCCCAGTTGTTCCATTTTAAAGCTGTGGAGACTGAGCCTCAGAGTAGACTCCTTCAAAGAAGAGGTGACTCTTTGTCTTGGCTTCTACTTTTTGTGTTCATACCCACCAAACCAGGTGTGCAACTCACCCCGCCACTCCCGCCAAGAGGAGACATGTCTGGCCTAGCAGAATGTGGTGGTCTTATTCTCAGGGGAAGAGTGAGGGGCTAGGCCAGGGTTACCATGGAGACAGCTTCAGGCTTTCTAGTGTCACTTCTAGCTGGTCCCAGAGCCTGAACAGGTGACAACTGACATGTCTGCCTGGCCTGGGAAGATCTGGGCTGTGTCACCTTCCCCCAGGAGAAACCACCCCCTACCGGTCCAGAGCCCTTCAGTGAGCATGGTGCCACCAGCATGCTGGATTGAGAGAATGCTGGGCAGTATCATTACAGGCCAGAGGCTGGGGCTCTGTGCCTGGTGATGACTTAACCTCTTTGGGCTTCAGCTATTAATGGACACTGGCTTTAGGAGGGTCTGGTTCATAGAGCAAGCTTCTCCACTGTCAAATGGTGACGTTGTCTATTGTGATGATAACCCTGTGTGGAGTTGAGCACCATCCCTGGCAGAAACCAGTAACAGCTCTCCCTACTGTGACAATAAAAAGTGGCAGATGTGGCCCCAGCGCCACTGGGTGAAATTGCTTCTGAGGCCTCTGTCCATGGGGCATTAAGGGGAGGCTTTAAAAGTGAATGCAGGGGCCAAGGTGCACATCAATTAAAAGCACATGCTGCGTAAGCCTGAAGATTGAGTTTGATCCCCGGAGCCCACGTAAAGGTGGAAGAGAGGACCAATTCCACACAGTTGTTCTCTGACCTCTGCGCACACCACGGCATGTGTGTCCTCCCTCCACATCCTACATGTACACAAGGGTAATAAATAAATTTCAAAGGTGAGCCCAGACAGAACAGGCCCTGAGAACATGGTCTGGTGGACCCTGGGAAGCACAGGTCAGCAGTGGACAGCAGAGCTGGGGTTAGCAGTCCCCACTGTGGGTGAGGAGTGAGGTCTGATTACAGGATAGGGTGCGTTCAACTTCACACATACTTCCAGCCTGCTTCCACATCCATGTTGCTCTGGGTCTCTCTC
>NC_067141.1:23929663-24024663 GCF_903995435.1 Acomys russatus
GCCCTAAAGAATTCAAGTGCTGTGTCCTTGAGAAGAGCTGGAAGGTGACCGCTTCTAATGGAGGGAGCTACCATTGTTCCAACCACAATGTAACAAGAGCCCACAATGGGGACAAGAAGTCAGAACTCAGTTATGGACAGAAGGCACAGCTGGGAACTCCAGCTGACTGCCTCAACTTCCCCAGGCCATTTCTGTGGATGCTGTGAGGCCAGCAGTCCCCTTGTTCACTTCCCAATCAGGCTACCCTAGTCACTTGTACTGGGTGCTGCAAACTCCTCATCTGATGGTATTTTGCTGCCCACTGCTTCTGTCTACTGGCTACCTACGTGTGTTCTTGTACTCCGGCTTGCTAAATGCTTAATGAACACATTCATTTAAAACCCAAAGTGTGCACCTTGGTCTACAAAGTGAGTCCAGGACAGCCAAGGATACACAGAGAAGCCCTGTCTCGAAAAACCAAACCAAACCAAACCAAACCAAAAAACCCAAAGTGTGGCTATCATCTGACATAGCCCATTCTCCTACACGGAACAAGCTGAAGTGTCTGGAAAAAAAAAGGTCAAATAATATTTTGTGATGTGAAAATTATATTGAGAGCTAGTTTTAATCGTCCGACTGGACAGTACACAGAATCGCCTGGGAAGGCGGTCTCAGTAAGGGTCTCTCTGGATCACAGGTTGGCCTGTGACTTTCTTAGTTGGGTCCACTGAGGTGGGAAGGCCCGCCCTGAATGCGGTTGGCACCATGTCATGGGCTGAATGGAAAGCAGAGTATGCTGAGCTTGAGGACTTGTAGTAGTCAGTTGCTCTCTGCCTTGACCGTTGGGCGACTAGTGCTTCAGGTTTACAGTGCCTCGACTTCCCCAAAGTGATAGATTGTGACCTAAGGAAGTAAGGATGACTGTGCTTGGCTCTGAGAGATGGATGGGGCCCAAACGTACAGGGAGGCTGTGAGGGTGTGTAGGGTTTTCTGTTGGTGGGTACATCTGTACTCATGTAATCACTGTTTAAACATTATTCATGTGTGTGTGTGTGTGTGTGTGTAGGTCAAAGATGTCTTGCAAGAATAGGTTCTCTCCTCCAGTGTGGGTTGCGGGGATCAAACTCAGCTGATCCTGGACTATGGTAAGTGCCTTACCCACCGAGCCATCTCACTGGCCTATACACGCATATTAAACAGAACAGCTCAGCTGGATGTGGTGTCACACACCTTTAATCTTAGCACTCAGAAGGCAAAGAGAGCCGGGCAGTGGTGGCACACGCCTTTAATCCCAGCACTCGGGAGGCAGAGGCAGGCGGATGGCTGTGAGTTCGAGGCCAGCCTGGTCTACAAAGCGAGTCCAGGACAGCCAAGGCTACACAGAGAAACCCTGTCTTGAAAAACAAAACAAAACAAAACAAAAACAAAAACAAAAACAAACAAACAAAAAAAAAGAAGGCAAAGAGACTGCTGAGCTCTCTGAGCTGGAGGCTAGCCTGGTCTACATAATGAATTCCAGGCCAGACAGGGCCACACAGTGAGACCCTGTCTCAAAGACAAACAAACCGATCGCAACAGCTCAGGCCACTAAGTATTATACGTTGTCCTGCAGAGAAGGGGAACAAATATTTCACAGCAAGGCTCAGAAGCTTACTTACCATGGTCATGTAGCAACTAAAGAGCCAAGCTGGGATTGAACCTGGTGCTCCCCCTTCAGAGCTCCACCCTCTTAAGCCACGTAAGAACATTCCAGATCACCAGAGGGAGTGCCAGGGGCCTCAGCTCAAAAGCAGTCTTTGAGCTGAGGATCAAGGACAATGTGGTGGCAGGGAGCAGGCCGCTAGGGACAGGGCCTGGGGGGGGGGGCACGGGGGGGAGGGAGGGAGCGACTCTGAAGACTGCTCCCCAGCCTGGCCTGCTCTTCCCTGTGGTTGGTACACATTTCTCTTCCTCAGTTCCAGAAGTCTGCCCAGGAGAAGGACAGCTCTGACCACACTGGTGGTGACATGCGCCCTTGACTTGCCCAGGGCTTGGACAGTCCCAGCCCGGCAGCCAGTTCTGTGGTCAGCTGTTTATCAGAGCACCCTTGCAGGAGGCCAATGCAGCCCCGGCTCAGACTAGCAGCTGGTGTTTGTCAAGAAATATGAAGAGATGGACGAATCAACCAATGGTTTAAATTAAAACACTATTTTGGTTGTGAGCCTGGCCTGTAATGACTGAGCCATGTCTCCAGCCCAGTTAAAACACTGTTTTACCGGAAGATATGGCTCAGTGGCTAACAGCCCTTTAAAGGACCCTGGGTTGATTTCTAGCATCTACATGGTGGCTAACAACCATCCGTAACTCCAGTTCCAGAGGATCTGACATCTTCTTCTAGGCTCTGCGGGCACCAGGCATGCAGGTGCTGCATACATATGCATGCAGGCAAAACAGCCACACACAAAATAAAAGGACTCTAACCACTACCCTGCCCCGCCCCCCCCCTCACAAAAAATCCCCACTATTTACAGCCCTGAGAATGACCTCTGCCACCCAGCTTTTCATCACACTGGGCTGAACCAGCTGTGCTTGTTTTAGGCCACAGAGGAAGAAGGAAGGCAAGCTGGGGTCCTGGGGTAGAGCAGCCATTGCATTCTGGGAGGCAAGGCCAAGGGCATTATGGGAAGCAGTCAGGTCAGTGTAGAGGCTGCTGATCACTGCTGAGAGTATTCCTCCTGAAGGCCATGTTTGGCATGCTGCCTACACACCAGAGTACCTCCGCACACACCTCAAGTCAATCTCGTGTCCTTATGTATACCAGGCCACACAGGAACACCTAGGAAATGGAAGGGTCCCCTAGAACTGGAGATTTTGAAATCTTCCTGGAGCTCTGAGGCCTTAAAAAATGTCTTAAAAGCTGGAATTGGATGCTCAGTGAATAAAGCAATTGACACGCAAGCATGGAGGCTAGAGTCTGGATACCCAGAAACAAGGCATGTAAAAGCAAGACAGACGTGTGGCCACCTGTAATCCCAGCAATTGGGGTAGAGTTGGGATTCTGGAGCAAGCTGGCTAGCAAGAGTAGCCAGAATTGGTGAGTTCTGGGTTCAGGGGGAGACAATCCCTAAAAAAAAAAAAAAAAAAAGGAGCGGAGAGCAATGGAGAAAGACACCTGCTATCAGCTTCAGGTCTCTTCAGGTGCACACACACCACACATACCATTCAAACTACACACACCAGACACATATACACATGTAATAAAATAAGATTAAACTGTACAGGGCTAGAGAGATGGCTCAGAGGTTAAGAGCACTGACTGCTCCTTCAGAGGTCCCGAGTTCAATTTCCAGTGGCCACGTGGTGGCTCACAACCATCTATAATATGATCTGATGTCCTCTTCTGGCCTGCAGTTGTACTGGCAGGCAGAGCACTGTATGCATAATAAATAAATAAATAAATAAATCTTTAAAAAGAAAAAGATTAAACTGTACTTTGGAACAACCTCCAGATGAGAGAAAGTATTTATAAACCACACATTTGAGAAAGGCCAAGGATTCAGAATATAGAAAAGACTGCTTACAACTCAACAGGAAAAAGACAGACAAGCCAATCGGGAGACAGGCGAAAGACTCGGCAGATATCCCACCCCACCAGCTGCCCCCAGGAAGATGCACATGATGCCATGCAGATCTGAGTCAACACGGAAACCCAGCCGTACTGAGATGCCAATCAGGAAGACTATAGTGAGAAACAAAATAAAAACCACCAGTGCTTGCTAGAGAGAACTGTGGGAGGGCCACCCATGGCCTGCTGGTGCTCACCAAGGGCACAGGACTTTGGCAGTTCTTCAAGCATTAAGCGCAGAATGTTTTAGAAGTCCATAGCTACCTTAGCATCTGTAAAGTCCGCAGAGGACTGTACCCGGACACACATGCACCCGGGTACCCAGGGCAACTGTTTACTACAGCTAAGAAATAGAAACCACCAGGAAGTGGCTGCAGAGGGAACCACACAGTGTGGAAGGGGGAATGCAGGCCTAATCGCTGAGGTTTCCCCTCAGCAGAGGGGCTTCCTTTCATGGGTACTTACTACTCCCCAAATAGTCCTGGCTGGCACACATCCCTTCTCGGGTTCCCCTGGGCTATACTAAGCACCTAATAAAACAAGAGAGACAGCTGGATGAACCCCACGCAGCAAGGACGCAGCCTGAGTGTTGAGGCTTTTCTGGGTGAGTACGGGGACTGCAGGCTCAGTCAGTTCCCCGCTGACCCTTGACCTAGGTTCCCCCGTCTCCCATCCTCCCACAGCCAGGCTCTTACCGGTGGCACCTTCGTGGCAGAGCCTGGGGTCAGGGGTTCTTCATCTCTGGGTGGGGATGGGCCGTTGGACTCCATGTCCCTCCCTGGAAGACAATGGGTAGGCAGGACTTCTCAGAGAGGCAAGAGTGCCCTGATGGCTGCCTGGGAAGGGCAGGAAGCCAGTAGAGTGGTGTGGCCCTGAGAAGTACATTGGGCTTCAATAAAGGGTCCCAGGGGTTCCAGGCCAGGCCCTCACAACCACAGAAAGGAAACCGGGGAGGAGCTTGCGGACAGGAGGGGAGGGCAGCTGGGCCAGCAGGGTGTGGCTTAGGCCCTTGCATGGCATCTAGGTTCAGAGAGGGACACTGCGTTCAAAATGCAGGACTCTGGTAGTCCCACAGTCTTGCCCCAGATTAGCTGAACAGGTGGGAGGGAGGCTTGCTACCTGGACTCCTGCCCTGTTTCCCTGTACTCTGCAGCTTGAAGGAGTGAGATGATGGTGGGTGGGGTGGCCCAAAGCCAGGCATGGGTGTGATCTGGCTACTGGGGGCTGCGTGGGGGGAAGTGGGCCTGAGGTTAATAACAGAGGCTGTGAGTCAGTGGTGGGGTGAAACTCTTCCTGGCTGAAGTCACAGGCTAGGCATGGGTATGAGTGGAAGAAATGGCTGGGAGGCTGGGGGCTCTGTAGACCACCTCCCAGGAGCTCTGGGAAGGGCGGAGCGGGAGCTGAGCACTGGGAATATTCTCTGCAGAAAAGTCAGGAAGGTGACCTGAGGAAGTAGGTCTACCCACAGGCCAGAAAGCAGCAGCACTGAGGTCACCTAACACCCCAGTGTGGTGACTGGCCCTCATGTGATTGGGCCTCAGGAGCTCCTACTCTCTGCCTGGACAGCCCCGTGACTCAGGCCTTGGTGACAGGGAGGCAGCTGTCCACTCTCAGAGGCCACATGTGGGAAGATGCATCCTGGGCCCGGGAGAGGCTGAGATCCAAAGCACCCAAGACGGCAGGGGCGTCACGTCAGTGCAGACAGGTCAGCAACCCTTATTCTCTTTGCTGCCACACATATCCTGTCCACACCCCTGCTCCTGGAACCTGTCAGCTCTTCCTTGAAGAGGGCCTGGCATTGTCCCTACACTGCCCAGTCAGTTAGTCCACAGCTCAAGCCTCCAGAAACTGCTCATGAACTGAGGCTCGCCCATGCCCCGTCTCCTTCTTGCCTCCTCACTGGGACCCAGTCCTCACCTCCTCTCCTACCCTCGCCTTGTTCCTACAGCACAAGTGAATGAGGGCTACAGGCTACTAGGCATCAACCTTGCTTGTATCCCAGTGACTGTCTAGAGAGCCCTCCCCATGGCCTCAGTTTCCCTCTCTGGTGGCTAAGATTATTAATGACCTGACTCCTAGCTCTCCCTCCTTGTTGACTTTGCACCTTCCCCCCACCCCCACCCCAGAGCTGGTGCCTCCTCCTCACTCTGTATCTAGCAGTGAGCCATGGGGGGTGGGGGTGGAGGGTAGGGAGAGAAGAGGGCAGAGGGGTGGGGCATGGCTGGAGTGCTGTAAAGTAGTACAATCCCACCTTCCACTCCTTAAGGATCCCTGGAAAGAAGGGGTAGGTCCTCTATCGCCAGCGGCCACTCACAGGGCAGAGAGGGCTCATCACAGACTCAGCTTTGGGTGGACAGGCCCGGAGGCCACGAAAATATTCTTTGTGGTAGGGCCCATATTCCAGGACCCAGAATTTTATCCGCAAGTAGCACAGAGGTAGCATGGACCAAACTGTTCCCTCCCAGGATTCAGGACTGCTTGGAAGTAGGACATAGGAATTGATGTTGTCTCCATTTTGTAAACAAGTAAATGGAGCCCCAGAAACTAGTCTTGCAGGCACCTAGCCAGGAGAGCAGGGCTGGGGCCAGGTGCCTGTCCCCACAGCCAGTGCTTGAGGTAACTTAGTCCCTCAGTAGCAAACCTGGCCCTTCTTTGCCCACTAAACCCATAGTCCCCTTTGTGTGGGAGTCACTCTCACTGGCTATAAAGGTATTGGAGGGGTGGGACACTAGCTAAGCTCTTATAGCTGCAGAGTCAGGAGGACCCCAGCTCCCCATAGCCAGCTCACCAACCTGGGGTTATGGGCCCCAGCTCATTTTCACAGCCCAGAAGCAGGTTCCGTGGGAGTTTCCGGGGGTCAGTCTTCTGTGGAGTAGAGGCCGGTGGACACAGTGAGAAGCGGCGCTGGAGAAAGGCCTCCTCCTTCATGGTGTGGGTGCTGGGGGGCTTCTGAAAGGAATAAAAGAGGGGGGCATGTGGTCAGGCATTATCTGAGGCCAGGGCGAGTGTTCCAGTATGTCCACAGAGAGGTCAAGATGGGGAGGGCAGACCAGGTGGCCCGAAAGTGTCAGGAAGCAAGCTAGCAGGTGGCTGGGGTGTCCCTGGGCCTGCTTGCTCCATTTTAGGACACATGAGATTGTTGGCCCTGCCTGAGTGTCTCTGGTCTTGTGTGGGTGCCTGGACTCGGAGTCCGGAGCAGTGAGAAGGTGCAGGTGTGCTCTCACAGATTCATACCAGCCCATGACATCACCTACCTGCTGGAAACAGCCCTGGGAAGAGGAGAGGCCACAGGGGGAGGGACCACAGCCAGCCACTGAGCCACTCACAATGCCTTCAGCAGGTCACGGGCCCTCACAGCCTCACCCTCAACAGGGCCTGTCAGCTGAGAACAGGTGATCAGCCACCTCCCAAGCCTTTCCCTGTTGACCAAGGGGAAGCCATCTTACCTCAGGTACTCTTAGAAATTAGAAAAATCATGAAGGCAGGCCCTGCTCTGGAGTTGCCTGGTAGGTGCTGGCAAGCAAAGATGCTTTGCCGGGCATCGTCTGTCTGCTTCCAAGGACAGGTTCTTCAAAAGTCCACTGACCAGCTCTTCCCCTTGCCCAGCTTTCTAGCTCTGTAGGTGGCCAGTGGCTTCCCAGAGAGCCAACCTTGGCCTCCTTTTTTCCATTGGCCTGATCCTAAATATACATAGTCTTTTCAGCTGGACTTGAGGACCAGGTGGGATTCAGGAATGGGCAGGTCCCTGGGGTATCGATGGTTTCGGGGGTTTCTGTCCACAGCCAAAGCCCATCTTTGTCCTCTGTGCACTTCGTGACTCAGCTAAGATTCTCAGATACCTGGGTTGTGCCAGACCCAGGGCAACTAAGGCAAGCTGGGGCCCTTAGGGACCTGCAGAGAGGGCAAGGGGCCATCCCTGGCAGCATGACAAGGGGCGTTGACATGGTTGGTCTGTCCCACCAGGACCATCGGTTTCTTTAAGGATTGAGTGACACAGGCTGGGGGCAGGGTTTACAGTTTACGCTCAGCTATCCCATCAGGCCATGCGCCCACCTGCAGGAAGTGTGGTCAGGGGAGGATGTGTGCAAATGTCTGGAAGGACTCATCAGAAAGTGCAGCCCATCATTCACTAGTGTCACACTACCCTGTCTTCTTCCCTTCACCGACCTGACCGTTCACTTACCCATCTGCCCGTCCACCCCCTCTCCCTCCAACCCTCTGTCACTCATCTACCTATCCATGTATCCATGCATCATTCCTCCATTCATCAATGTGTCCATGTACCATCCATCCACCCATCCATCCATCCCTCCACCCACCCATCCCTCCACCCACCCACCCACCCATCCATCCCTCCACCCACCCATCCACCCAGCCATGTATCCATCCACCCATCCCTCCACCCATCCCTCCCTCCCTCTACCCACCCATCCACCCAGCCATGTATCCATCCATCCACCCATCCATCTACTCATGCATCCATCCACCCATCCACCCATTCATGTATCCATCCACCCATCCATCCACCCCTCCACCCATTCCTCCCTCCCTCTACCCACCCATCCACCCATTCATGTATCCATCCATCCTCTCATCCACTTAGCTATCATCCATCCACCCTGTCACTCTTTCTTCTTCCCTCCTAAACCTTTCTGGTCACTCAGCTGACCAGCCCCGCGTCCCACTCCTTCTCATTCACCCCTGTACTCAGGCATGCAAGACGGGAGGGGCGGTGACTACCTTGCCAACATCAACAGACACCCCAAACTCCAGCCTCAAGGCAACTGAGGTGTACACCAGGAGCCAACAGCTCTCTACAGCTGAGACCCACAGGCCAGTGGGGGGTGCAGCAGCTTCCTTCAGCCTGCTCAGCAGGAGGCTTCAGCCTTGCAGTCCTCTGACTCCACCTACCCTGCTCTTTAGAGGTGCCTGCCATCTGAAGGCCACTGTAACACACTAGGTGCTGGGGGTGCATCTCACAGGCCAGCCAGGTCTCCTAATCCCAGGCCCTGACCGGCCTGTGCTGCTAGCCCTTGCTCTCAACTCCTTATACCTACAAGGTTCCAGCCACACTGGGCCTCTTCACCGTCCTGGCAAATGCTGAGCCCAAGCCTGCTGAAGGCCCTCTGTATGGCTCTGCTCTGCTCTCACCCTGTGTCCCCACCCCTACTGCGCAGGCTGGGTTTTGTCACATTCCACTCAGGAAGAGTGTCCTCTGGGTGACCACTCTTTGGCTGCAACTATGCGCATTCTCTGCATAGCAATGGAGGCTCCTAGAAACCCTCCCTGGCAGTTCTTCCCTCTTTGCTAAAACTCTTGGCAATGAGAGCCTGAGCTCACCCCTCTGAGCCTCAGGAGCGCAGCACTCACTCGGGAGGCAGAGATAAGTGGATCCTGTGGGGCTCACTGGCCGGCCATACAGCCAAATCTATAAAGTCCTAAGCTAGGGAGAGACCCTGTCTCAAAATAAGGTGGATGGCTCCTGAGGAACGCATCTGAGGCTGACCTCTGACCTCTGGCTCCCACACTCACGCATGCCTATGAACACATGCATACCCTGCGCTCAAATGTATATTCTCTCTGGTTCTGTCTTGCCTACCAGCTGATCCCATCACCCAGGGCAGCAACAAGTGAGGAAGCTCCTGGGTAGGGACCTAGGAGTATGGGGCTATAGATGATGCTGACTGAAAGTGCCAGAGGAAAGATGGCTTCCCTGACCAGTGAGCTTCCTACACTGGGCTCACCAAGTCTCCAGCTCAGGGAAGAGCTGCAGAGAAGTGACCAAGGCAAGGCTTGCTGCCCACAGTAACCATCAAAGTCACTGCTTCTAGCTAGTGATATTTGTAGAGGTCTTGGAATAGCTGAGTGGGGGTTGGGGGAGGTGGGGACCATCCTACACACAGATGGCCAATGATCTCCTCTCAATAGAAGCTCTAGGTTGACAGGTCCTGGGAGCTCAGCCCCCCATGAATACCCACCCATGAGAGCCTCAAGGGAGGAGGGGGGGGCAAGGAAGAGGAGAGAAGGTAGAAGAAGGGAAGAAGGAAGGAAGGAAGGATGGATGGATGAGGAAATGCAATGCTGGCTGCAGCAGCAGAGTCCTGGGTCTGCTGGGTACCCAGAAGGGCTGTGCTGCCCACCTCTGACCCACGTGGCCTACGAGGAGGTCTCCTAGACTCCGCTGCAGATACCAAGGCCTCCAGCCAAGCTCTCTGGCTCCTGGATTCTGCTTACTGGAGGTCATAAGAAGCAAAAGTGTGCTTAACCCCCGCTACCCTCTGTGACCAAAGTCGGCAATGCCACTTTTCAGCCCCCACAGTTACTCAGGGCCATCTGAACACAGCTGGTTCTTGCCCGCAGTTGCTAAAGCCCCTCCCTGCTGTAGATGACGCCATTTTCTGTGTTCAGTTGTGTCTTCCTCTTGCCCTCACGGCCCTGAAGTCCAAGTGTGGAAGAGGTACTGTGGGATCTGAGAGGGAAGAGCCCAAGGCAAACACACCTCCATATGCATGGGGTCATGGGGTGGAAGTCTAGGGTGGTGGCATTTCTGGGTAGGAGGGACCTAGCCTAGAGACCCTGATTGCCTGAGATGCAGTCACACAGAAGGCCAGCTCATGAGGCAGAGGACAGGGCAGTGGCTAGGAAATGGGGTGTTAGGCATATATGGCCACCATCGCCCAGTTCTGGCCCACGCCTGGGAAGCAGAGTGTTTGCAAGCCAGGAACACAAGGAAAGCCCAACAGGTCAAGGGCAGGCTGGGGAACCAGGACTCCTCCTTGCACAGTGTAAGCCAGTCATCTCCAGGGTTAAGGGCATAAACCCTCACTATGAAGTAAGGTGTGGTCCTGGAAGGCCTATTTGGCAGACAGGAGTAGAATCTGATACCCAACACCCCTGCTTTGGGAGTGAAAGCTCTAATGCCTTCCTGCTCAGTGTCAGCCAGACCAGCTCCTTAGCCTACAAAGGCTGCAGGTGAAGCATGGATACCACCTTTTGTCCTTCTGCTGGTTCTGGCAGAGTGGCTCTGGCCTGGCCATATGCACATGGCCACCTTGCCTGCTCGTCTATCTACCCTCTGTCTTGCTCTATTATAGCCCACAGAAGACAGGGCCATACACACTTCAAACATTTGGAACTTGGCTCCCAAGTGAAGTCATGTGACTCTTAGAATGATGGTTTGAGTAGAAGATGGGCTGGCTGTGCCTGGAACTCTGAGGTTTGATGGGAGAAGTGGGAGGGGGGTTGGGGGGGGTGAACTTCTGATCCTTGGTGAGTCAAAGCTGAGTATCAAGTCAGGGACAGTGTGGGTGCCATGAGGCCCAGGCAGGGCCTGCTTGCTGCCAGAGCCCATGGACCTGGGGGCGGGAGTGGACTTGCAGGCTCTGCATCTTACTAGAGGAGGAGGAGGAGAAAGGAGGGGGAGTAACATATTCACCCTAGCAGGGCTGTGGCCAGTCTTCCCTCTACCCAGGTAGCTGAGGTGGCCTCTGTCTCCATGGGAGACTTTCTGTGGGGCTCTTCTTCCTTGGAGAATTAGTTCTACCAGAGAACGCTTCCTTGGGCTGCTGGTTTGACTGTTTAACCCTTCTGTGCTCCATGGGCTGGATACACACACGGCCAATGCAGTACTGCAGAGACTAGCTCATGGATGGAAGGTTTCTGAAGGGATCTAGAAGATAGGCAGACGCATCCCTGAGGCTATGGGGAGTGACCCCTCTTGCAGTTTTTCCTAGTAAAGCAGTGGCTGTCCAGCCAGAGCAGGAATAGACACATACATACCTCCTGAGACCCTGACCCTCTCTGGATCCCCCACTATCTGTACCCCAGGCTGATGGGCACAGGGCTCTTGGGGTTCATAGCTCCCACTGTGCTGCTGGGATCACAACCAAGATACATACATATAGCTGGGCCTGGGTGTAGCAAGGGCTTCAACAGCAGACTTGTGCCTCCCATTTATGGCTGAGAGCAACCATGTGGCTCTCTTCCCTTGACTGCACGCACTTCCTGGTCCCTTTTCTCTGGGGTTCCATTCTTTCCTGCCTAGCTGAGGGTCATAGGCCACCTAGGATCCAGGAAGGTGGCAGGGCAAGAACAGGGATAGGAGGCAGCTCCAATTCCTACCTTAGTCCTGTCTTCATATGGGCCCAGATAGGCTCCTCAGACTCAGTTTCCCATCTAGCGCATAGAAGCCCGCCATAGTATCAGGGGTGATGCTACCTCCGAGAGCAAACAAGGTGGAGTCAGTGGCTGCCCCTTCTCTATCAGTCCCATATCCCAATGGACAAAGGTCGGGAACAAGTGGACAAGGGCCCCTGCCAGCTGGGACACCTCACACAGAGTCGGGTGACTTAAGTCATCCACTTAATGAGAGTACTCCTCCATCTAAGACTCCATATTCAATGAGGACACTCTTCCCAGCTGGGTCACCCCACCAAGAAAGTGCCAGCTCACTGCCTTCCGGCTCCTTCCAAGCAGGGATCTGGCCTCTTATGCATCACTCTTTCCACTGCTGACAGACGCCCACCTTCAACTAAAACAATGGGATCTCTGTGGAGAAAGGTCAAGGCCAATACAGAAGGAGGCACAGAGCTGTAATCTGCGCCCAGGCTTGTCTGAGGCGCAGACGAGGAATCAATGAAGTCTTCCATTCCCACACTCCCTTCGCATTCCACCTGCATGCACGCAAGCAGATAGGGCACCCTGCACAGGGCTGGGGACCATGAGAAGGACCCAGCCCCATGGCTGTGTGGCCTCAGCTGGCCACATCCATTTTGCAGCCATATGTAGAGGGTCTTTCTCTGAGCAGGGCCACAAGGTGTCTGCAGAAGTTGGCACTGTGGTCCCTGGGTAGCTTCCTCACCCACAGTCCTTGGGAAGGGGGCTGCTAGAGGGAGGCAGGCAGGCCAGGGTAGCTGCGGGGAGGTGAGAGTCTAGCTTTTGGGCCCCTCTGTCACCGGTGGGAGCCTCCATCTCTGTGTAGGTGCTGATGTTTTGGTCTAAACTCATTAAAAGCTACTGGGGGCACAAATCCTTGAAACCAGCTCAGGGATGAAGGGATGTGGCCTACAAAGCCTAGCCTTCTGCATACCCGATGGAGAACTGGCAGACTACAGAATGACAGCAGCTATCAGTTAAAAGGCCTGTCCTCACCATGTCCTGCTGGCCACATCTAACTTGAGACGGGCCTTTGATTTGGGATACAAACTGCAATAGGAACGATGCTCTCAGTGGTTACACAAACCGGCACGGGGGACCACGGAGGATGAGAGGAAGGACTGGGGACAGTGCAGGCAGGGAGAGGGACCTACCAGGGGTGTGGAGAACTCTGATCTACTTTCAGCCCAGACTCACCATGAGCCGCCACACCCTCATACAAAATAGATGGGAGGAGGACCTGGCTTCCCAGGGACAGCCAGACATACTTCTGGGCAAAGCTCCACCCCAGAGTCATTGCCACTTCTGTACCAAACGGGCATATCTGAGGGCCTCTCAGAGGAGGCTTGGTGTTCCATACACAACCCTCACCCCCAGTTTAACTCTCCCACTCTAGTGCTGAGTATGCCACCTCTGGTGGCATGGCTCTGCAGGTCACGTTCTACCCTGGGTGGGGGACTGATGGAGAGACAGGAGACTGCTACTGGGCTACCCAGCAGGAAAGCTGGTTGAACGCTGCCTCTGAGTGACTTCCTTACCTGGTCTAGGCCCTCACTTTGCCCAAGTGGGCCACAAGACTGGAGGATGTAAGGCAGCCACAGTCGCTGTTGCTTCCTCTTTAGGATCACTGGGGACCTGATGTCCGGAGGGCAGTGACTTGTTCTGAGAGGCCTGTACACTGCTCTGATAGCCCCAGCTTCTCTCCCACTGCTCACCCCACCCTCATTGGGGACTTCTGCTCTGGGGAAGGCTCATGATTCCTGGATATGGTGGGCCTGTCTGGACTCTGGACATGGTTTCTGCCTGTCAATCAGAGAGGAGGACACTAAGGACCCAGCAAGTCACGATCTCTAAGATCTAGCTGGCTGTGTGAGTCTGCTGTCTGAGACCAAAGAGGCCACCTGAGGGACCTCTGCTTCCTGCTGTCCCCATACCAGCCTCACCATGTGATCTGGGGCTGCTTGGCTGCCCCACATGGCCGGGAGCTACTCTGCCTGTGGGGTGTAACAAAGCCAGGCTGGTCTGATACCAGGGAGCAAGGTGGGAATTGAGGAGCCCTTCCCCCCAATGCATTGAGCAATGGCTTCCTCACTTGCTGGAAGGGTAAACTGAGTCCCCTAATCCCATGAGCTGTATCCCTGCATAGATGGCCCTGAACCAAGCTGGAGTGTAACTCTACCTGAGAGGCCCTTGCCCACCCCAGGCTCACTCTCATCTAAGGGTGGCCAGAGTTCTGCCTTCCACCAGGCAAAGCTTCAGACCCTACGTGTCCTTCTGCACTACTTCGTGGGGTCAACCACACAGAACTCTCTGTTGTCCACCACAATAGGCTTCCAGAAGGACCTGGTTATTCTTACCAGAGGCATGGAGTGGACCCAGGACCAGAGAGTTTCTCCACAGCTTGGGTTGGCAAGGGGAGAAGGTGACCTGTGAAAAGTGAGCTGCCCACAGGACGAAGCTGTCTTTGAGCACCTAGGTCTTATCAACAGCTCCTTCGGGAGCTACCCCTGCATTCCTGCCCCTGCTTGCTGAATCCGGCAGATGCCAGCCAGGCAGCCGATGCCAGCCAGGCGGCATGCCTTCCTCTTCTTCTCTGTCCCTGCATTGCCCAGGGTCTGTAGGATCCTGAGTGCTTGAAGCAATCAAGAGCCTGAAGGTTTAGAGACGGCTCAAGAGTTAAAGTATTGCCATGCAAGCCTGAGGACTAGAGTTTGGGTCCCCAGAAACCCATGTAAATGACAGATGGGTGTGGTGCCCACTTGTAATTCCAGCTTCAGAAGGCAGAGACAGGGCAAGCTGGCTCGCAAGACTGGCCATACCCACAAGCTCTGAGTGTGATTGAGACGCTCCCTCAAAAAACAGGTGGAAGAGCATTCAAAGGTGATTCCTGACATCAACCTTAGGATTCCACATGTAAGTACACACATGCACATATTCACATATACCCACACATATGAAAGTACATGCACAACACACAAAAACGGGGAAAGGGCCAGGTGTGGTGGCGCATGCCTTTAATCCCATCACTTGGGAGGCAGAGGCAGGCGGATCGCGTGAGTTCAAGGCCAGCCTGGTCTACAAAGCAAGTCCAGGATAGCCAAGGCTACACAGAGAAACCCTGTCTCGGAAAAAAAAAGGGAGGAAGGAAAAAGAAGAAGAAAGGGGCCCAAAGGCTTCCAGCATTTTCTTCTGCCTTCTCTCATTTGACAGACATGGTATCTGAGGCAGAAGCCAGTACTGATCACACAAGGTCATGTGGCTAGTTTGTGTGGGGCAAGCATCACTGGGCCCAGCCACCCTCTATAATGACTGCTAACATCTATGGGGAGCACCAACCCAGGGTAGCCCAAGAGAAGAGCTTTGGGTGCAGACACCTGGGGCCCACCTCTTTCTTGCCCTGCTCTGCTCCCTCCAAGAACCCAAGACCCCTCCCCATTCGCAGCCTAGGGGACCTTACCTACATCTTTCCCTCAGGCTTCATCCCAGGTGGTTAGCTCCTTTCTATTTTACAGATAGGGAAACTGAGGCATGGGGAGACTGAGGCACAGGGGAAAAGAAGCTAATTGATTCCTACAGTTTGATTGGAGGCTAAGCGCACCCCTGCTCTACCAGCCCCATGTCCTGTACTCACCTGAGGCCGGGGTTCCACAAGGCTGCCCTCTGCCCTCCTACTGCCTCAGTTATTTGCTGGCAGCCCGATGGGGGCCCTGGCACACGTGAGAGGGGACAGTTGGGTGCAGGAGGGTGACTTCCTCAGAGACCCTTGTAGATAAGCAGCTGTGACAACCCTGGTCACCATACCCTATGCTGTGGTTTACAAAGTTAGCTGGCCCATCCCTGTGCTTTGTGGGGAAACTGGTTCTGTCAGTCAGGTGAAAACTACAAACAGTGAGAGCTACAGGCAGTTCTGACAGGTGGGTGGGGCCCAGCACTGCCAGGTGCCATTCTCCACCACACCCTACCAAGGCAGGGATAGTGTAAAGGGTGACCAGACAGTGGCCCTTGATTCTGGTTTCTCTAATCCTTGGACCGTGAACTCACTTCCTAGCCCCAAAGGCCCACTGCTGGGTACATGGCTTTTCAGGTAGAAGAGTGGATTGACCTTAGAACCTGTCCATTCTGCCCCCCCTCTCCGGAGGGCTCGGCATGCTCCCTGGCAGGGATTCCAGGGGCCGCTGTACAAAGGCTCTTCCTCCATCTTAGCCCAGTTTTGGCCCTTTCTCTTCTTCCTTGTCAGAACCTACCAGAAGTCCTAAGGCAGCCTCTCCTGAAGAGGCCCCACCTGTTACTCAGATGAATCAAAGATAAAACTCCTTCCTCACCTCAAGGACACACCCTTGGTCATTCTACCACCCATACCAGGGGGACAGGAAAGCACCAGGGACAAGCTATGAGGGCGAAGGCAGAGTTCCAGAGGGAAAGGCTTCTCAAGAAAGCGTGTCCTTAATGTTCCCAGTCCTAAATTTGGATCTGTACACTGACATACTGGTCACACTCTGAAATGGCAAGTTCTAAACCAGAACCACAGCTACAGGCCCTGTGAGCAGCAGGCGACAGGTGAAAAGAGGGGAGATGGGTGCAGTGAGCACTTGCAGGCTGTGCTGTGAGGCGGGGGATGGGCCACACCACACTCTCAAGCCCTCCACCCCCACGTGGTGCTGCTGAAGTCTGATGCTGACAGGCCACTATCCCTGCCTTTCTCCTGTCTTTGGAGACACGCCCCCATTCCCCCCAAACCCATTACACCCCAATCCCTCACCCCTTGCCCCAGAACTGAAGCCTTCCAGGCATACTACACCCAGGTCCCCGCCTCCTTCCTCCTGATGGGAAAAAAATAGTGGGGGAGGGGCAGGGCCTTCCTTGGCCTTGACACCATCTTCCCCTAAGAGGGGATATGTTCCTCCCTGAGGCAGCTTTTCCAAAGAACCACAGACAGTAAGCTTAGAGGTGTATTTGCTCCAGGCTCTGGATGCCCCGATTCCCAAAATCAAGGTGCCAGCTGAATCACAGTGTCCCCCAAGGACTCCAGAGAGGGACCTGCCTGCCTTTGGACCTTCTGGGTACCCCAGTTATCTCCTAGCTTTCCAAGGCTCTACATGGCTCTTCTTTAGAGGACTCAGTGGTCCTCCATGGCAGACCCCTCACTAAGAGCCTCATTTACGGAGTGCAGAGGCCCTTTCCAAGTGAGAGCATCTTCACAGGCACCAGGGATGAAGCCTTGGGGATGTTTGGGGCGGGGGGGGGGGAATATTACCCCACACCCTACAGGAAATTCTGGGGCCTGGGCCTGGTGGAGGCCTTGGGGTGAGGGTCAGCTCACTGTTCTGGCCCCACCCGTGGGAGATAACACTGGCTGAAAGGAGGCCAGTTGAGGGCTAAGCCTGGAAAAAAAAAATCCTGTTGTAGAGCCAGCACCAGGTCCAGTAAGGGGGAATGAGGGGTGCAGGAATTGTGGGAGAACAAGAGGCCAGAGGATGCAGGAGGAGATGGCAGCCTGGGTTCCTACTGCCAAGCCATCTTCTCTGCTCCCACTATTATGCCAACCTCACCTTACCCAGACCAGGCTCGGGCCATGCTCTGCTGAAGGCTCCTCCTATATGTTATGGGCTTTCTCCTGTTCTGAAGGCCCCACCCTAGCACACAGGTATGCTCCAGGAGAGAGAGCCTCCTGTGCCTGGTCAGCCTGCCTCGTAATCATCAAACAATCTGTCCCCTAAGGACTGTCAAGAGGTGGCCACAACCTTGCTCTGGTGTCAGGCACCTAAGGGCCAGCTATGCTCCTTACTGCTAAGCTCTGTATGGTAGCCCAAAGTCCTTATTTCTTGCTTCCTCTCTCCCACCCTCTC
Source organism: Acomys russatus (assembly GCF_903995435.1). Classification (NCBI taxonomy): domain Eukaryota; kingdom Metazoa; phylum Chordata; class Mammalia; order Rodentia; family Muridae; genus Acomys; species Acomys russatus. The sequence continues at coordinate 23,947,247 of NC_067141.1, forward strand.
TCCCACTCATGGCTACACACACATGCACACACACACACACACACACACACACACACACACACACACACACACACACACACACAAATGGACACACAAGTCTGTGTATGTGCATCTGATTAGAGGTGTCCAAGCATCCAGACCATTGGCTTCTGTTTTTTCAGGGTGGTGGTCCCCTGCTAGAGAGCTCTGCTGTTGTGGTGACAGCAGAGGCTGCACAGCCAGGAGAGGCAATTGAGGCAGCATCCTCCTCAGAAAGCCAGTGAAGACCTGGTCTCAGAAGTAGAGTCTCCAGGGAGCAGACAGAGCAGTTTGATTTTCCTTGTTTGGACAAGGGCTTTTGGAAGACTGTTTTTCCGTTCCCAAGTAAACACGCTGATGCAATGGCTGCTGTTCCCTCCCAGGTTGTCCTCTGGGGCAGAGGATCAGACTAAGTGCCCCAGATCTTAGGAGGAGCCCAGGAGGCCCTTGGTGGGCAAGCAGTGATCCAGGCCCACAGAACACATGGTGCAACATGGCCAGGCTGCCCACTTAGCATAGGAGTGTGGTCCCAGAGGGACAAGAGAGCTCAGGTCTTCAAGGCAAGACACTGATATGCTGAGACTCAAGGCCTGTGCCCAAACAGGTGAAGGAGAAGGTCCCTTCCCATCAGTCACACCAGCCCTTCTTCCCAGCTCCTCACCCACTGCCAGGGCGGCCTTGCTCCTTTGAGCCTTCATTCCCATCCCATCCCCACCCCATTCCGGCCTAAGGGTTGGGAGGACTGATTGTGGCTATGGGAAGGTGTCACTTTTGCTTTCTCCTTTCACCACCAATGCCCTCAGTTGGGACGGCTGAGCTGGTTCTTAGTTCATCTCCCCCTGAGTCTCAGGAGTTCCTGATCACTGCCTAAGAGCACAGAGAGTGACTTCTGTCTCTTTAAAACATACATCTAAGTCCTAATCAAGAGTATGGTGTTGCCGGGTGTGGCGGCACACGCCTTTAATCCCAGCACACGGGAGGCAGAGGCAGGAGGATCTCTGTGAGTTCGAGGCCAGCCTGGTCTACAAAGTAAGTCCAGGACAGCCAGGGCTGCACAGAGAAACCCTATCTCGAGAAAACAAAAACAAAACAAAGACCCAAAACCAAACAACCAACAACCTCCCCCCTCCCCCAAAGGAATATGGTGTCTTTGGGAATAGAGGTAATCAGTTAGGAAGTCACTAGAAGCCCTGGAGTTCTGATAGAGACAGAACAGAAACACAGACACCGAGCAGAGAGTGATATGAAGATGTAGAAAAGTTAGTGGCCCTGGGTCTCCAGACACTGAAGGAATAGGAAGGTTCCTCCCTGGTGGTCCACAGAGGCAGCATGTCCTCACCCTGAGGAAAGACTCTGAAAGAAGGGATTTCTAATATCTTGATGTCCAGTGTCTGGTCCTCTGTGGGCATGGCCCTGGATGACAACAAACCAGGTGGGGGGAACCCTGGCTGAAGGGTGCGGACACTCCCCACCTACATATGTGGTATTAGAAGCCTCTGCAAAAATCCTTAGGTCACAGCTGTGCAAGGCGACGCACTGCTGCATCTAAGCCTAGCCTGCATGGCCTGCTCCGTCTCTCAGGCCTTCCAAAAGTCTCCAACCTCCCCACACAAAGAAGTGGGGCGGGGGCTGGGGGTGAGTCCTCATCCTGACTCCTTACCTAGCTCTAACCTGGGTAGTACTAACTCACTTTTGTTCCTCCTTTAGCCACTGCTGGCACACCTTCCTGGCAGGACCCAGGAGGGACCCAGGGGGGAAGCCAAGCTCCTTGGAGGGCTGATGGTGGAGCTGCTGGTGCGTCTGATGCTCAGGAGCGTGGGAGTGGCCACACCGCACACTGAGATGGCTGAATTCTTAGCTGAAGATGGATCTCTACAGATGCCCTGGCACCTGGCCTGGTCAGTTCCTGGGCCCCTGTCCGCTCCTGGGTAAAAGGCTCACATTCAGAACTCCCAGAACCTGCCCCTTGTAGCCCCTGCTTTGCTCCTGATCAGACTAGGTGTGCCCCTGTCACCTGATGACACTGGCAGCTTGTGTGGCCTCACCCAACCAAATTCAGGGAAGCATGAGACTTATCCTTGGTGCTCTTCTAGACTCTTGATGCTGGTGAGGAAAATGGTCTGGCTTTCATGCCTCCAACCCTGCCCCTCCCTGTACTTGTTAGAGACAGTGGTCCTGACGAAGCCCCTGTGGTGGATGAGCTCCGTTCTGGAGGCCGTTCCAGTATCCACAAGTGTTCGGGGCCAGCCTGGACTATGCATTAAAAATAAATAAATTACAGAACAATTCTCAAAAAAAAAAAAAAAAAAAAAAAACTTACAAACCAAAACCAGATAGTAAAGCACCCAGTGACTACGGTACAAGTAGGCACTATGTTCCTGGATGTGATTTTAATTAGCCATATGGCACACAAGAGGCTAGCCAGGCGCAAGGAAGCTGAAACAAGAGGATCCTGAGTTTGAGGCCAGCCTGAGCTATCAGGCCAGCCTGGGCTAAGTGGCTGGCTGACCTTAAGCCATTCCTTCGTTGGCAGGACTCAGCAGCAGCCTGTGCTCCTCCCAGGTTAACACCTAGTGCTCAGCCACATTCTGCCATGGCTTCCTCATGTGACGCGCAAGTTCCTAGGGTCCGCAGTGCAGCCCATCTCACTACTGTGGCTCTTTTAACGATCTGCGCACTGCTTGACTCTGAACTCAGAGAGGCAGGAAGGTCCTTTAGATCTGGTCCCAGGACATCGATTATACCAGGAAGGGCATCTTCTAAACAGAGGACATTGTCCCTAGCCACAATGGTTCTGATGACAATTCTGATCATGAATGTGGCACTCAGCCTTGACCCCAGGAAGGACAAGGCTTGGAAGCAGCCATAAACAGGAAGGCTGCTTTGGGGTCTTGCTCCCCACTGCAAGCAGCGCCAGGGCTTCCTGCTGGCACCTGCTGGAGCATGGCTGGCTTGCTCACACTTCTTTCGTTCTTTTTCTTTTTTCTTTGTAAAAAGATGTATTTATTTACTTATTAAGTTTACAGTACCCTGCCTGCCTATATATATGCTGGGAATTGAACTCACGACCTTTGGAAGAGCAGCCAGCACTCTTAACCTCTGAGCCATCTCTCCAGCCCACTCACATGTCTTAACTTATAAACATTTTATGTGTATGAGTGTTTTTGCCTGCATATGTGCCTGGTAACCATGGAGATCAGAAACGGGTGTCAGATACCCTGGAACTGGAGTTCTGGATGGTTGTGAGATACTATGTGGGTGCTGGGAACAGAACCCAGGTCCTCTGCAAGAGCATCTGATCTGGCCAGCTAGGCAGATGTTCGCTTCATCCATCACAGATCTACGGTGTGTCCCTCAGGACGTTGCAGTGCTCAGTCCAAGAGGACGGCCTTCCCTGAATAGAAAAGGATGGCTCTTGGGCTCCCCTTCTAGAACCTCCAAACAAGCTCTCAAGCCTTGCTTACATTTCTAACACCATTACTTATCTGGTTTCCCAGGCAACAGTGGACACAACCCCTCCCACAAGAAGTTTAAGGAATTTGGAGCTCAGCAAAGACACAGGCAGTAAAACACTGCGACATGTCTCTAGGCCTTGGGTTTATGGCACAAGCGTCACTGTGTAGGAGATGCCACATTGTGCTAGTTCCAACCCCAGCCTTGTATGTGGTGGTGACCTAGTGAAGCTCTTGTTACCTCTGAGCCTCAGTGTCCCCATCTGTAAAGAGGAGATGACAACATTATCTACTGGTTACAGTTATTTTAAGCACAGCAGAGGTTAGTCATTAAAAGGCCTACAGGGCTGGGGATGTGGCTGTTGGTAGAGTGCTTACCCGGCATGCATGACACCCTGGGCTCCAACCCTAGCACCTCGTAAACCAAGTGAGGTGGTACCTGAACTCAGGAGCCAGAAACAGGAGGCTCAGCAGTTAATGGCCACCTTCAGCTTAACATAGCAGCAAGTTTGAGGCCAATCTGGGCTACCCAGGACCCTATCTCAAATAAAAAAAATTAAAAAATGAAAAAGACAGGGTTTCTCTGTGTTAGCCTTGGCTATCCTGGACTCACTTTGTAGACCAGGCTGGCTTCAAATTCACAGAGATCAGCCTGCCTCTGCCTCCCAAGTGCTGAGATTAAAGGCGTGTGCCACCACCATCAGGCTTTAAAAAAAAAAAAAAAAAAGCGAATAATTAAAAAACCCAAAAAAGCTGACAGGGCCTAAAAAATGACCCTAGTCACAGGAAATAGGTTATTTCTTAAAATCTTCTCTTTTTGAGATAGGGTTTCATTATGTAGCTAGCAGTGGCTGGCCTGAAACTAGATATGTAGACAAAGCTGGCCTCGAACTCACAGAGATCTTCCTGCCTCTGCCTCCTAAATGCTGGGATCAAAGGCGTGCGCCACCACATATGGCAGGAAGAGGGTTATCTTCATGTGTGCTTCAAGGTCATAAGGAGCTGAATACCTGGCACCGTTTCATCTATCTACTTCTACCGAGCATGCAATAGAGTTCAAAGCTTGGAACCCAGCAGGGTTTGCAGTGAGATCTGGGGAAACGCCTCAGTGGCCTGGAGAAGCTCCCAGGATCCACTGTGGCTAAGGACAGTCACCAGCATCCTCACTGGGCTCAGGCTCCAGGGAGGTTGAATGACCCCTATTAGTGGGCACAGGAGCCGGCTGGAGAGACACAGCTTGTTCCCCCACGCAGGCAAGGTTTGCAAATAAATGGGGAAACAGACACAGGTTAAAAATAACGCTCAGGGTGAGGGTGGTTATTTGTGTGCGGTCATTCATTAAACTGCAGTTTATACCACCGGGAAGCTCAGGCTGCTGGCTGACACAGACCCAAGTTGGGAAATTTCCCAAGTGGTCCACGTGGCCAGGCCACAAGGGATGGGCAGTTGTCCACCATAGCTGTCTGAGAGGAGCCTCCAGCTTTCCCCTTACAGGGCCAGAGTTCTTGACTGAGCTTCTGAGAGCACAGGCGCTGGCAGCAGGGAGCCCTGAGGTATCTCCCTCCTTTTCCATCTGCAGCATCTACAGGAGTGCCAGGGACTCTGGGAGCCTCAACTGTCCAAGGGTGCTGAGGGCACTCCATCAGGGTCTAAAGACAGTGCCTAATAAAGGAAACACAGGGGACCTAGACCCCCCATTGCCAGTGAAGGGCAGGAGGGTGGATGGGTCTTAGGGGTATGAGATCTCCTGGCACAGTGGAGGCAGAAAGTACCTAGGAGCGGCATAGCACTAAGGCCTTCTAGCTCGTGGATCCCGGCCTGGGAATCTATGATTGACAGGGGGCAGGGAGCCCTATGGCAGAAATGGCCAGTGGGTGACAGGACATGCCTGTGGAGCCTCGCTGGCCCTGTACACAGGACAACCTGGCCAACAGACTTCCTGCTTGCTCTTCCGGTATGAGCCCCGAGTGGTTAGGGCTTGGGTCACCATACTCATCTAAAGCTTGACCCAAGGCTCAGCCTGGGCTTTCTGGGCAGAGACAAAATGGCCACATTTTGAACAGGCAGATGCTGAGAACATTGCTATGTGCTTATGGGTTCAGATGGCTACTGAGCACAGACACATGCAAAGGCGATCTGGCACCACAGGCAACAGTGGACCCTGTGCTATCACTGGCTCCATGCAGTCCATCAGCCAGCCTCCACCCTTCTGGATTCTAAGGGCCTCAGGGAAGGTCAAGCCAATTTTCTTTCTTTCTTTTCTTTTTCGTTTCTTTCTTTCTTTCTTTTTTGTTTTTTGTTTTTGTTTGTTTGTTTGTTTTTAATTAACAAAATGTATTGGCCAATTAGAAATGCTAGAGGGCCTGGCAAGCATCTGTGGGAACAAGCCTTTATTCTGTAAGCTGGGAGGAGGGGGCACTCTCCCTCTAAATGGCTAAGAGGAATCCGCATCTTCTCAGGTGTGATAGGTGGAGCCCCCAAGGCCAGGGGAGTCAGGAATGCACATCCCAACAGGCTGCTGATGGGCACCCTTTAGCCACCCATCCCTTCGAAGATCTTTACAGACGCACCCAAGGACACCTGGACACAATATTCCAGCCAGAGAGAGTGGAAGCAACGTAGACATATCCACACAAAGCAAGGAAAAACAGTAGGCTCTGTGACCACAGAGCAAAGAGGCCAGCTGCCCAGGCTGTGCACCACTTTCTGAGATGCAAATAGAAGGAAAGATGCAAATACCAGAAACAGAGGCAGGGGGACTGCAGCCTGGGCTACAGAGTGAGACCCTATCCCCTAAAAACCAAAACAACAACTGGTTGAGAATGGACCATGTATAAACTGAGGGTAGAGAGTGACGTCCGCTCATGAAGGTCCATTACCCAACAGCAAAGGCACCAAAAGCACGCCTGGGGATGCCCGCTCGGACAACCTAGGGCTGTGGGCCCTGGGGAAGGTGCTGGAACTGAGGGACTGCACAGAGACCTCCTCAGCAGCGCGACTCTGATCTTTCAGAACCAACGTGAAACAAATACGGACAAACATGGATGACTTGATAACGCAGGTACACTGCGACTCTCGACGCTCACACGGCTTCTATTCTCCTATATGGTTTCTGTGTTTAAAGCTTCCACGGTGACGATTAATTACTAATCAATGTTTTTATTAATGAAGGGAAGTGCTTTTCCCCATCCTGAGAACCCCTGCCATCTCTGAACACAACTGTGTCTTTCCTGGGGCCCGCACTCACAGTAGGACTAGTTCATGCTCTTAGCCAAGTCTACGAGCCTGGCGACACAGTGGCCCATTTCACAGGCAAGGGAGGAAACTGAAGCCTGGACAATCGGTGCCGCTCAGGGTGGGCGCTTCATGGCTAATGATCCACAAGTCTGTAGGCCCCTATGCCCAGCAAGACACCTAAACCACACAGACACGTCACATGGTAACCATGGGACACTAGATTGCCTAGAGAGAGGGGGAGGTGGGGCCACTAAGCCTGGACAGAGGAAGTTGTGGCCAACAGCAGGGAGACCCTAGCCTGATCAAGCAGGTGCATCTAACTTTTGACATTGGGATAGGCCATTACTACAAAGTTCACCCTGGGGAACCATACAACTGAATCACAAAAACAAAACAAACAACAACAACAACAACAAAACAAACTCGGGCCCCACTCCAACACAATGATTTAAGTAAACTTTATGGTTCTGGTCTTGGGCTCTATTCATGACAATCCTCAGCCGAGTGAGGTGTGAGGGCTACAGGTTGGACACGTCTGCAAGAGGGATAAAGAAGGCTGGTGAGATGGCTCACTTGGTAAAGAAAAGCCCAGAAGCCTCATGACCTAAATTAAATCCCGGAACCTACATGGTAGAAGGAAAGAACCGACTCCCACAAGCTGTCCTAGGACCCCCACATGTACTGTGGCAGGTTTCCTTCCCAATCCCCAAAAAGGTTGTTTGCTTTTATCCTCTCCCCCGACCTCCCCACCCTTTTTTTTTCCTTTTTCTTTTCAGGAAGGAAAGGGATGGGTGTGGTGGAACACATCTTTAGAGGCAGGCAGCGCTCTGTGAGTTCAGGACCAGCCTGGTCTACACAGGAAGTTCCAGGCCAGCCAGGACATGTAGCAGTGAGACCTTCTCTCAAACAAAACAAAGCAAAAGAAAGGAAGGAAAGGGATATTGAGTTAGACTGATGAACGGCCACTGTGAGAAACAGGCTAGCCTCCACAGACGTGGGTGCCAGGAGACACGGGTGATGTCAGGCAGGCATTAGGTGCTGGGACCTCTCCAAACATCTTGTATCTTCTATACACTTGTTGGGGATACTGGGTTAATGTCCCAGACAGAGACAGGGACAGGCTTTTCAGCCAGGGCAGGACCTTTGTGAGGACAGAGACACGCAGGCAGCAAGAGGCCCAGCTATGCCGGTACCATGTTCAGAGCAGGTCCACAGAGCCAGGCCTGTGCTCAGTCTGGTTGAACAACCACGTTGTCATCAGCGGCTCTGAGTCATAGTGGAGGTAGAGCACTGAGGGTGATTGTGTTCCTGGCCACCAGGGACCACACGCCTCACTCCCCTACCTTCTAATTGAGGCTGCCCAGCTCATATTCTCCGGGGAAGGGGGGCACTGGTTATGGTGAGCGCCACCAGGGATGGCACGTACTGGGAAAGAACTCTGCTGGGATACAGGGAAAGGAGGGCAGCAATGATGCAGATCCCACGAGTCTAGATTCAAGGAGCCTGGACCAGTTGACAGGCACTCTTAGGCAGCCCATCAAGGCTGTGCACACCAATACCACCCCTCGGGTACCAGTCATCAGCAAGAAAGTAATCTGTGCCCTTTTTTCCCCAAGACCTCCTGTAACAGCTTACCTGCCTGGTCAGCAAGGATGACCAACAGTGGCCACTGAGATGGGATCAGCGATCAAGTCCAGCCCCAAGCAGCCTTACCCTTGGGTTAACACGCTGGCGGTGAATTTCTAGGTCAAAACAACAGTCTCTTTACATCCCAAACTCCCCATCAGTATATATCCAAGTGCCCTCCTCTTCCCAGCAGCCTCGCCTGCCCTTTGGGGACCTGCTTTCCAGGGACTTGTCATTCTGTTTCTATTCAGAGGCTGAATCTAGGCCTCTCAGCAGCCGGGGCCCACGCGTTCCCGCAGGTGCCAGGCCCAAAGTGGAAACCCAGCATCGCACCACAGTGGGTGAGGGCTCCCTTCAAGGCTGGCTGTTCTGTCCCTCTGCCTACAGAGGTCAAATATGCCAGAGGGTGCCAGGTAAAGGTCTGTTGCTCATGCTGGTATCCGCTTTTCACATCTGCCTCCATCCTTTCCACTCTGTCCTGGTCCTGCGACTGCAGGACAGCCGGGTAGGGTTACGGGAAAGTGGACTTTGCCGCCAGTACGCCAGCCGTTGGGGAAGCCGCACAAGGCTGCACATGCAGAAACTAGACTTCAAGGACGCTGAGTGGCACTGGAGACGCATCTGTCTGTGCCAGTGTGTGAGAGCCAGCCAGCAGGAGGAAGGAGGAAGGAGCAGCTTTCAAACTCTTTAGAATAAACAGAAACTTCTGTGCATAAAACAGGACGTGACTCTAATGAGAGAAAACAGTTTAAGGAGCAGTGGCGTGGGTGGGGGGGCACTTTGTGGAGAACCTCTGCTTTGGAGATGTCCAGATGCACTCTGCATTCCTGCCTGGACATCACGGGCTTACAGGAGTGCCTGGATTAGCTGGCTGGGGAGGGGGGCAGTGTCAGCTGGAGGGAGCCTTATGAATGGAGGAGATTGAGGCCAGGTGACGGGCAAGCTTGCGTTCCAGGTGCTCCATCAAATGAAAGCTGAGGAACTGGAAGCCTGCCTTCACCCTGGGAAGCCTGGGAAGAGCTGGAGACACAGGGCTCAGGATTAGGCTTGTGGAGCTCTGGAGAAAGAGGGTGGCATCTAGGGACTCAGAGCTGCCAGGTCCTTCCCACGGCCCAAGTCTTCCCAGGGGACAGGGCATGCTCCGGAGGCCAGAATGGCCTGGGAACTGTTACCACCCCTGTCTTGTCTTCTTAGAGACTGAATACCAGCTCTGGTACTGGGGCCTGGGCTAATGAAATGTCTGGTTCCTAAGCAAAGTGCTCACTGGTAGGCAAGTGGGGCTCAGAGATAGAGACACCCCAGTTCGCTAGGCCTTGAATCAGGGCATCTCACTGGACCTGCTCCATGAGAGGGTTCTGTGTTCTGGGGGTTCCCAGCTCTGTAGGAGATGACAGGCATACCCTAGAAGCTGGGGTCCAAGTAAGCCCCCCTCCCATGGAATCTCTGCCTCTTCACAGGTTGGGTGAATACCACCCACAGACAGCTCAGGACAGCTGGGACAAAGACTAAGGTCGTGAGCAGAGAGGGGAGCCTTAAGGGGGAGAGGTGGGAAGGCCCTGAGGAGAAGCAGGGTCCACTTGGGGTTCGGCCTGCGGAAGGCCCATGGTGGCAGCAGCTGGGACTGCCAAGGCAGATGATGGCTGGAGAGCAGACAGCTTGGACTTGGACTTCAGGGAATGCGCAAGTCAGTCACCACAAAGACTGGTGTTACCCAATACCGGGGACTTTGTGTGAGCCCAGTGACACATGGAACACAGGCCCTACTCTTCTGGTCCCTGCCCCACAGGCCTGAACCCCCTGAACAAAGGGGACTTCATGATGTAGCTGAGCACAAAGTTTGTCCCGTAAACTGGAAACGTGGCTGCCTTCTCCCTCATGCCCTGAGCCTAGCGATCAGCCCTACAGTCCTCTATCTCTATACGCTCAGAGAAGCAGGCCTGGCTATGGCCCATCATGGCTCAGGGTCTGGGAGATAGCTTCCCCCACTACCCTGAGAATGAAGGCAGAAGGCAGGATTCAGACAGGAGCCACCTCAGCTCGTGAGTGGAGATCACTTCCCAGGCCCAAACCTCTCTTATGGGATCCAAACTCTCCACATTGGAGCCACCCAGAGAGTGTGCGGGGATGGGGTCTAAGTGCCATCACTGACCAGGCTCCACTGCTTGTATTCCCCCTGATGTTCCCCCAGGCTGGGCATGAGAGCCCGTCCCTCAGTGGAAGAGAAAGGGCATAGGCACCTAACACTCTCCGCATTGCTCCTACTAGGCACTGTGGGTCTGGACTTTCCCTGTGCTTCAAAGTGTGCTTGCCTCCTCCTGGAGAGATGGTATTTCTGCTGTGTCCTCACAGACAGTGTGGCCTGCACAGGTTTCCAAACTCCACAGACCTGTGTCCGGGGAAAGGCAACTCCACACCAGGCCAGCAGCCTGTGGGCAAGCCATCTGTTACATGTCACTTAAGTTATGAACTCTGTTAAGTTAACCCCCTCTTCTGTCTGGCTTTGAGGGAGGAGCGACAGCCACCTGCACACACCACATAAGACTACAGGTGTCTTCTGCTCCAAGGCTGATCTGAAGGAGTCATTTCTGAGTCAGGAGGCTGGAGGCTGGGAGGCATGGGTCGCACACAATATCATAGCAGGTCTTTTACCTTGGGATGCTTGGGAGGCAAGGGTGGGAGAGGTAAGATGGGCAGCTGGCCTCCAACCAACCACTTCCAGGGATTTCCCCTTCCAACCTCATATATAAGCACAGAAAGCTTTCTGTGTACCAGGCCCTGGGAGCTGATCCTGGAGCTCACATCCAGACTGCAGAAAATGATGCTAGGTGACACGGCCCTCCCACAGGCTGCCTCTGGCCCAACTGTTCTCTGCATATTTAGACAGCCAATTAAATAAATGAAGATAATTTCAGATATTGTTACAAGCTGCTAAGAAAGAAAAACGAGAGCTACTGATTTTGAAACAGGCACCTTAGGACAGGGACAGAGGGAATCTCAGAGAAGTGACACCTTGGTGGAACCTGGATCATCAGATGGAGTTTACCACGTTTAGATCTAGGGGAAAGCTGACCACCGCAGACAGTACGTACAGCCATAGGACTTGGGGTAAGAAGCCAGATGTGTGGACGAATCCCAGGGTATGAGGAATGGGGCAAGGTGAAAGTGGAAGACAGGGATGGGACGAGGAGGTAGTGGGGTGGGGGAGGGTAGGCTCCTTATGACCATGAACTTACCTAGAGGCCCATGGTGAATAGAAAAGGGCTCTGAAGGGTCAAGTTACATGGAAACACACAGACACACACACACACAGACACACACACAGACACACACACACACACCTTTGCCCCTTGGCAGTGCTGGGAACGGAACCAGAGCCTCACAGACATCGAGTAAGCCTCTGACTCTAAGTCCAGGTGTAGAAAGGTCACACTGTGTGCTGCCAGGAGGGCTGGGTAGGTGTGATAGAAAGGGAGAGCCTGTGGGCTGGGGAACAATGATGCCCCACACAGGAGCTGAGCAGGTGGGAGGCTGGGAAAGTCCTGTAACGCTTGAGCTTAGAGCCTGGGTGGCTAGGAGCTTTGATCAAAGGCCATTGTATATTCTAGGCCCTTCTGCACTGGCTGCCCAGGATCCTGTCTTGAACTATGAAGGCCTTCTCTTCTGTCTCAATGACCTGGATAACCTTGGTAAGGTTGTGCTAACCAGGGTTACCCTAGGGGTCTGACTAGGTGGCTCCCAGGCCTTTCTCAATGGTTTTCAAGCCCACAGGCCCATCCCACAGGTCTGTTATTGCCCCTACAAGATCCCCTCTGTGGGTCGGTCCTTTTTCACATCTGCCTTGCATCATTCCTTCTCTTGTATAAGGATCCCCTAGCTATAGCTATGGACAAAGAACTCCAAGCTGGAGCCTTTGTTTGGCCCCAAATGGCATCCTAAGCCCTGTCCTGATGCCACAGCTGGTGCCAGTCCCCTCAGCTTAGATGCAGAACCAGTCACCCACAAGTGCATGCTCCTGAGCAAAGATAATGATTCAATCCCAAGTCCAAGGCCTTTGTACTTAACCTGGAGCCCCAAATTCCCTACCTGTGCATACTTCTCAAATGAGCGATTGGTAAACCCCTAGAAATCTGGACAAGTTATGAATTCTTTTTTGTTTTGTTTTGTTTTTGTTTTTTTGAGACAGGTTTCTGTGTAGCCTTGACTGTCCTGGACTCGCTTTGTAGACCAGGCTGGCCTTGAACTCACAGAGATCTACCTGCCTCTGCCTCCCAAGTGTTGGGATTAAATGTGTGTGCCACCACTGCCGGGCTAGTTATGAATTCTTTATCTTTGAGCTGAAGGTTTAGCAAGTCACACGAGGATTCACAGGGAACAGTATGTCCTACAGAACAGCTTTCAACAGTGAGAGGACATCCCAGGGCAGACAGTATGGCTTTCAATGGGTAGGTAGCCTGTGGAAAGGCCAGCTTCACCATCCAGCTCCTCCCAACACTGAAGGTGGTCACCTTGGCTGTCTAGCCAGCGATGCAAACAACCTGCAGTGGTTCCAGGGAGGGATCTGAACCCAAGAGTCCCCTGTGCTTGAGGTCACTACGTTGGAGTCAGAATTCAAGCTCCCAGGCCTCACGGGGAGACCCATGTGTTTCCAAAAAGTAGCCCCATGCTGTGACCCACCCTTCTCCTGAACAATAAATAGGAAAGAAGGTAGGACACACCCCTCCTACCTTGAGCAAACTCAGCACCTGTGTGCCAGGGGTGGCATGTGCATACTTGCATATGGCTGAACCACAGAACACACAGATGGCTCAAGGCCCCAAGACAGCTGCTAGACACAACATCCCCCAGCACGTGCCATTCCTGTCCTCCCCGCTTGTGGCATGTCAGATCTCTATTGTAGCTCAGAGAGCTTCTTGGAAGAAGCCCGAGTGTTAGGAGAAATTGACCCTGACAGCTTTGGGGATGGGGCGGGGGTGGGGGGGGGGTGGGAAAAGGGATGCCTTGGGCTTCTGCAAAGAGCCCAGAGCGGAGCTCTGAAGGACTTAGACCCCTTGGCCAGGAAGGACAACCCTTCAGATCTCTAGGATGCGCTGCTGGGGTTGGGCCTCAGGACAGCAGTCTCCCAGAGACAAGTCACAGCACTGGAGGGGAGGAGCCTCACCCAGTGGCTTCACTCTTCTCTAAACACAGCCTGGCGAGACTAGACGTAAGCACTTGCTTCCTTGGCACCCAGGCCTGGTGTTAAAAGGCCCCACTAAGCTGCCCCCCACACACGTGCAGGCAGACAATAGATCTGCAGTCAGGAGCCAGAAAGTGACAGCCAGATGTTACCACTTGCTACCCAGATCACCCTGATTTGTCTGACACCTGCAAAGCTCTCTGGGCTCCTCTGGAAGCCCCCTGAGTTCAAATGGCAGCAAGTACCCCCACCTCCACCTCTGCCCTTGCTCAAGCAAAGAGATTGGGGCACAAACAAACAAACAAACAAACAAAACATAGTAAGGACAGCCATCCACTGGCTGTTATTGCCTGGGGCTTAGTGGGGGGGGGCAGGCGGGGTGTAAACAAACTCAAAAGTGCAGTATCCACCCCAAGAATTTTACCTACTTCTCCAGTCCCTGGTGCCACCATTCCTACTCCTGTGACCTGATAAAGGTGTCTTGCAGGAGCTGGAGCTAAAGGCGGACACACAGGAATCTTTAATTATAAACAAGTGGATGACAAGTCCCAGGGAGAGACACCCCCACCCCCCATACACACACAAGATGGCAAAAGACAAGAAATTCAAACCAGTGGTTCTAGTAAGTCAGGCCCAGCCTGGGCCAAGGTGGGTGAGGGGCGAAGAAGCCCCCTTAGCCCTTGAGGGTGTGTCTACCCACATCTCTAGGAGTCACTCACAACTGGGATTCTGTGGACTTGGACTTAAAAAAAGACAGGATGTCTGGGGTGGGAGGCAAAGCCAGGCTGGCCCTGTGGCTGGGAGAGACTCAGGTCCTACCCCACCCCAGCCCCAGAAAACCTCAAGTGCTGTCTCCAGTAATCTCAACAACGCCAAAGCTCCCTCCCTTTCTCTAGAGGCCCAGACCTATGGGAGGCCATGGGTGGACAGAGTCCAAGGGCAAGGTGGGGTCAGCAGCTACTTGCTCTGCGGACCCTGACGAACCATTCTGGGAACCAAGCCAGGGATCTGAAATCTCAGACCCAAGATCTTACTGGACCTCTTAGATACCTCTTCCTTGCTATTGCTGGGCTCTGGTACAGACCCCTCCACTTCCAGGGTCTTAGGCAGCTAGACACTTCCACCCACTCGCCTGGTCCTGACTCCTTTTAGCCCCACCAAATGGAAAGCCGGGCTGGGCATGCCGCACCCACACGAGGGCCCTGCCCGCCACCCAGAAGTCTCTATCCACCCGGGCTCCCTAGCCAGGCGTTGTTCCCCGTTTGGGCTGCTGCCAGGGTCTGCCCAGCTGCATCCAAGGGGCTCCCCAGAACAGCCCGTGAGGGCTTCCCGATTCCCACGCCGGGTCCGTGGCCCTGCAGCCTCTCCGGCCTGCTGAGTCCCTTCCTGGCCTTCCCGGGCCTGCTCACTATCCCCATCCTTCCCGGTCCCAAGCAGCGGAGCTCCTACCGTGCTGGTTGCGCTTAGTGCTACGGCCGGGGCCCGGCCGCACTGGGCCCGCGAGGGGCTCAGCTGTCGCTGAGCAGCAGGAAATACCAGAGGGCTGATCCAGGCAAGGCGGAGCGAGGGAGCGGAGGGAGGAGGAGGGAGGAGGGCGCGGCGGACGCAAAACCCCGGGCGGATCAAGGGCGGATCGGCTGCTGGGGACCCAGTCGCTGCCCGGAGACTGAGCCTCCTCCCCCGTGTGCTGGGGGCATAGAAATCCTTAAGTATAGACGAGTGGGTGGCACCTGCGCGTCAGGGCTGGGGAACCCTCCCCACAAATAGCCAAAGGAGGAGAGTGTGGTGGCAAGCAGGACTAGTATTGGGAGGGGTCTTCTATGTGAGAGGTGTACCTGGGTGTGGTGCCCCTCCCTTCCCGGAACACAAGAAGATCCCCAGAAACCAAGCCCACTTGGTGTTGTCCTACATAGGCGCTCAAGGGGACAAACACTTCTGTCGCCATGCGCGATTCCCTCTACACTTTTTTTCAGGGTGCCTTAGTTGTGAATCTGACTCTTGGGGCTGGAGAGATGAGTTTAAAGAGCCTATGATGATCTTCCAGAGGACCAGAGGTCCATTCTCAGCACCCAGGTCAGGCAGCTCACAGCCACCTGTAACTCAAGCTCCAGAGGATCTGACAACCTCTTTTAGCTTCCGCTGGCCCCTGCACCCATGTGACACACACACATAAAACAGAAATAATAATAATTTTTTTAAAAGGCTGATTTTGTGAGAATTAAGTCCTCCTGTGTGTCTTCTATCCTTTACCATTCCCCAAGGACTTTCCAGACCCCCTCAATCCTCTTGTATTTAGAAGACACTTTTCTAATTTTATACCACCCATAGAGGCTGATCTTAGAGGTCTCCCAACCTGAGGTGTTTGGCTGCATGGGAGGCTGCTTCCCGTAGAATTCCCAAGGGCCACCCAAGTAAGGAGTTGGGCCTGCCTCCTCCAGACCACCGGAATCAGGTAGAACACAAAACGTATGGAGGCTTTTCCAGACAGAACCTTCACCCTTAGTAATACCAGTGTGCGTGTGCACAAAGCCCATCTGATTCTCGCACTGTTAGCAGGTGCTTCTAGGCTACGGAAAGCCACTGCTGCTAAAAGCCAGGGCAGGACTGTGGAGTGCAAACCTGGGACATCCAACTTCCAGTCTCTGCTGATCCCTCATCCACATAGCCTCAGTCATGGCTACCCTGTTAGAACAGGGGCTTGGCCCTGTACCTGGTGGGCAAGTAATAGCCTTTTGTGCAAAAGTGAGCAGATCAGGTAGGCTTTCCTGACTTGCTCAGTTTCAGTTCATCCCAGGATCACCCCTGCCCAACCCCAGTCACCTGGCGAGGCCTTCGGATGCAGAACTGCTCAGACAAGATGCTCAGGGCCATGGTGGAACCTCCTTCTTGAGATCTGAGGGCTGGCTCTGACCTTCCAGCAGGGCTGTGTGCAATGTGGGTCTTGCCGCCTCACGGATGGAGACCAGCCTGCCTGCTAAGTCTGCTCCAAGCTCAAACAAAAAGTTGGGTGTGGCTGCTAGAACCCAGTGAGCCAGCAGTTGCTAGAGCCAGTCCTCGGGGACTCAAAGAAGAAAACAAGGCCCCTGTCTCCTGAGGCAAAATCTCAGCAGGCAAAGCTGCCTTCACTTGTTACGTGAATGTAGACTTTAGGAGCCAGGTTACTGGCAAAATGGAGGAGGGCTGGACATGGCAGCAGGAAGAGTGGGCTGGGGAACTCAGTCTGCTTGAGATGCCCGTAGTACCAGATGCTCAAGTGAAGACTGAGGAACGTGCCACCTGCGTGGCTCAGGTACAGGTGCATAGCTGGAGCTAGGTTTCCTAGAAGTCCCATCCTGCTCCTTGCCTGGCTGGGAAAGGCAACCACGTGGCTGAGGGCAGACTCCAATCTTCCTGCTGCTGAGCATGGCTCTGATACCACGCAGCACCTCGTCCCTTCTGTGTTTTAGTCTGATTTGTTTTAGACAGGGTCTCTTGCGTCCCATCCTGCTCTCAGACTGACCATGTAGTTGAGGATGAGCTTGAACTTCTGATCTTCCCGCCTCTACTCCCCAAGTGCTGGGTGTTAGCATTCTGCCCCCTGTCTGCCTAGCAACCTATGATGTCATTACCTGCCTGCCACTAGGTGAGCCTGCTGCCCAGGATATAAAAAGGGCAAACAGAGCATGTCTTTCTCTCTTGCTTCTCTCTTCCTCTTCTCTCTTGTTGTCTCTGCCTCTCCTCCTCTCTGGGGTCCCCCTCCCTCTTCCCTGCTCTCCCATGTGTCTACAGTAAACTTCTCCCTACCATACCTGTTGCTTGGCATCTTATTTTTTATATTTAATACTGGGACTCCAGGTATGTGCCACCACACCTAACTTCATGCGGTGCTGGGCCTTCTGCATTCCAGGCAAGCACGCTACCCACTGAGCCACGTCGCTGGCCCGAGCTGTCCTTCCGTACAGACCTCCTTTTCCTTGATGAACAGCATGTGTGTGGTGGGAGGTGGAGACAAGAGCAAAAAGCCTTGGAGCTGGGTTGTGCAGGGGCACACTGGTGAGTACCAGTGCCAACTCTGTGCAACTCGCCACGCCTCAGTCTCCTCGCACGTATGTACATACGTACACACATACATACGTGAGCTGTTTCTGCCTCCAGCTATGCAGGGAGGCATGTGGTATCCAGAACTCAGTGCAGCCCAGGCAGTGGAAGGAGCAGGTGGCAGGAGTGAGGAGGAGGCCACACTCTTGGTGTTCATGGGATGGCCGGGATGGCTGAGACGGGAGAAGGGCGGGAGGTGAGGTCAAGGAGGCTAGGAGTTTCATTTTGCTTGGGACTTCTTAGGAGGTAGGTGGATTTTGGTTTTATTTTGATTGTAGTGGATTCAGATAGGGATTCTGAGAAGAGAAAGAATGGTCTTATTTGTGTGTGTGCACATGGAGGCCACAGGTGTGGTTCCTCAGTGTGGTTCAGCTTTTTGAGACAGACCCTGACAGAATTCTGCTCCAGTCTGCCTACCTATGATGTCATTGCTTACCTGCCATGGGGGTGTGGCCCTGCCCAGGGCTATACAAAAAGACAGTCTTAGCTCATCCCTCCCTCTTCCTCTTTCTCTGCCTTCTCTCTCTACTCCCCCTCTCTACCCCCTCTTACTCTTCCTTTGTCTCTGTCTCTCTCTTTGGGGTACCCCTCTCCCTTTCCTTCTCTCCCCATACTCACTTAATAAACCTCATATAACATAATATCTGTTGCCTGGCATCTTATTATCTTATCTTATTTTATTATATTTTAAAAATCATAACAGACTCTCTCCCTGGAACTTGAACTTACCAATAAGGCCAGGCTGGTCAACCAGCAAACACCAGGGAGCCCTCTGCTCTAACCTCACCAATGCTGACATTACAAGTGTGTGCCACCATACCTGGACTTTTTTTTTTTTTTTTTTTTTTTTTTTTTGAGTTCTGGGGATCAAATTCAAGTCCTCCTGCTTGCAAGGCAGCCGTTTTTACCAACTGAGCTGTTTCTCCAGCCCATTGATATTATTTTTATTTAGGGGGGAAAATCTGTCCCCACAGGGGACAAGCATGACAGCAGGAGCTTGGGTTGTGGCTCTGTAGTGGAGCGCCTCCCTGACACTGGTGACCAAGAGTCCACGAAAGGATGGCATTCTGTGTGGCTCTGTAGTAGGGTACCTCTCTGACACTGGTGACCAAGAGTCCACGAAAGGATGGCGCTCTATCCAGTCTTGCTTAAGTAGGTTGGGAGGCTGGAGAGATGGCTCAGTGGTTAAAAGCACTTGCTGCTGATGCAGAGAATCCCAGTTAAATTCTTGAGTTCAGTTCACACTGCATGGCTCAAAACCTCCTGTAACCTCAGCTCCAGGGGATCTGATTCCACCTCCGTTCTCCCCATGTACTCATGGGCACAAACATGTGCACACATGCGTGCACTATTAACAGCAAAACAAAAGTCCCAGCACTCAGGAGACAGAGGCAGTCCGATCTCTATGATTTTGAGGGCACCCTGGTCTACATGGTGAGTTTCATGACAGCTAGGGCTAAGTGAAACTGAAAAATCAAAAACCAAGAGAAAAAAAAAAAAAGAAGAAGAAAGAAAGAAAGAAAAGAAGTAAAATAAATTTGCAAAAGGGAGAGACCAACGTCGATATGCACCCAGACTGTGACCTTTAGGATAGGGTGGCAGGTGGAGAATGCTACAGTATCTGGGCTGGAGTCAGCACTCCAGCCAGCTGACTTTCATTTGTTAGTGCCTCAGTTTCCCCATTGTCCTTTGACAGTAGTACAGATATGGACTTCAAGGAGTGCTGACTCTCCACTGGGGTGACTGAGGGGCACATGTTTTCCATGCCAAATCACATTGTTAAAAGATTTTGGGCTTGAGGCTCAAGGGGGACACTGAAGTAGACTGTTCTTTTGGTGAGAGATTTGTTCAAAGAGTTATTATTAACACCATAGACAGACAGACAGACAGACAGACAGACAGACAGACAGACAGAAAGTAGCATGGTGAGGGCTCTGAGGAGCATTCAGATCCCAACACCTCAGATAAACAGCACACTGGGGTTTCTGATGAGGGTTCAGGCCTACAAGGGAGAGCAACTTCCCTTTTTCCAGGTTTCAGGGGAATGGGGAGGCATCGTGGAGTCAGGCTGTCTTTGGTCTCTGCTGGGCTAGCACAGGAAGGGAAGGGGGTCTTTCCCAGTTGGGAATGAGGAAATGGATCTGTGAGGAGGTGGGCTCATCCAGCTGTGGGATGTGCACATATGGGTGGGGATGTGCCACCCATAGCCCTCTGGTCCTGGGCTCTGGCAATCAGAGCCTGTAAATGCCCTTGGGAACTTGTGCCTGCCTTTCTCTCCTGGCATCCTGCATCTGGGTCACCTCAGGGGTTCAGAGTCACAGACAGGCTCTGGGTACGGGGTTGTCATTTTCTTTACAGAAAAAAAAAAAAAAAAAGAGGCTGCTGTGGGTGGGTGTGGCCTGGGCACCAGTCTCGTCTAGATTCCTTTCTTATTTTAGTTAATTATTTGTGAATTTCATACACAAGTACTATATTTACGTTGTTTCCACTGGTCTAGACTCTGATATGCCTTGTGACCTTATCTGCCAACCACAATCTCCTCTCTGTCAGAGTCGTTTCCCTTTCTCTGGGAGTCCCCTTTCCATGGAGTGCAGATGCTCTGAGAATGACTGAGAGTTTCATGGCAAAGAGTTGGGGGGCAGGGGGTGGGGGGAGATGGGAGGGCACACTGTTTCTGATCATACCCAGCGACAGCCAGGCCTGCTGGTGTTCAACCTGTACTCCCAGCACTACAGAGGCTAGCCTGGGCTACAGACTGAGACCCTGTTTTTTTTTTTTAATTAATTAATTTATTTATTATGGGTACAGTGTTCTGCCTGCATGTACACCTGCACACCAAAAGAGGGCATCAGATCACATTATAGATGGTTGGGAGTCACCACGTGGTTGCTGGGAATTGAACTCAGGACCTCTGGAAGCACAGCCAGTGCTCTTAACCTGTGAGCCATCTCTCCAGCCCCTGAGACCCTGTTTCTAAAACAATGAGAGAGAGAGAGAGAGAGAGAGAGAGAGAGAGAGAGAGAGAGAGAGAGAGAGAGAGAGAGAGAACAAATGGAAACGAGCAGAAAAAGCTAAGCAAATCCAACCATGTGTAAATGCCATGACCATATGGGACTTCTCACACACAGAGAGATGCTCCAACTGTCGAGGACCCACAACATCACAGCACACTGAAGAAGAAAAGCCACAAAATCCTCCCGATGGAAGCAGAGTGAATACTCACAGAACTCGGGTTGGAGAGAGAGAGGGCTCAGTGACTAAGACTGTGTACTGGCTCTTTGACCTGGCAGCAGAAGCGGGCTGGCGGAAGCAGCGCCATCTTTTGGAAAGCATCACGATAAGACACATTGTGCTGCTGTGGCAGTGGCCGCAGCTCTGAGGCCTACCACCTTCAGAAGCAGACCTGGGGCAAATGTGGCTACCCAGCCAAGTGCCAGAGAAAGCAGAAAGGATAACTGGAGTCGAGGCCAACAAATAAACCACTAGCAGGACTGGGTGAATGAGGCACCTACGATTGTCTATCACTGATTAAGACATGGATTCTGTGAAGGACCAATACACCCACCCACAAAAGAGCAGCTGCAGCAGCACCCAGTTCCTCTCAAGGATTTTAACAATGACTCATAAAATAAATTTTCTGGTTTCAAAAACTGTTTTGTTTTTTTTTTGTTTTGTTTGTTTTTTTTTTTTTTTTTAAGGCACACACCTTTAGTGAAACTTAGGAAGCAGAAGGAGGTGGAGCTCTGTGAGTTCAAGGCCAGCCTGGTCTACACAGCTAGTTCTAGGACAGCCAAGCTACACCTTCAACCCCCCCAAAGGGGGGGTGCATGTACTTTTTGCAGAGGACCAGGATTCAGTTCCCAGCATCCACAGCAGGCAGTTCACAACCACCTATTACTCTTGTAAGAAAACCCACAGCCAGTACCACAGGTGACCGAAAATCACCAACGCTTTCTCCTTGTGCCAGGAACAGAGGGAGGCTGTCCACAGTTTCATGGCCCTTCAGCAATACTTAGGGGATCCTGGGCAGCTCAGTGGGACAAGAAAAGGGTGTAACCAGTGCACATCTCCAGTGCCTAGCATGCAAATGTCCTGGTGTCCTGCTTTGTTTCTCTGTTGCTGTGACCAAAAAAATCTTAGAGAGTGAAAGGCTTGGCTTGGCTTACAGCTCACAGTCCATCACGAAGGGAAGCCAGGGCAGGAATCTAGAGGCAGGAACTAAAGCAGAGACCATGGAGCAATGCAATTCCTGGCTTGCTCATCACAGCTTTCTTATACAGCCCAGGATCACCTGACCACTGTGGTATCACACACAGTGGGCTGGATCCTCCCACATCAGTCATCAGTCAGGAAAATGCCCTACAGACCTGCCCACAGCCAATATGATGGGGACGATTTTTCAATTGGAGTCCCTTTTCCCAGATGACACCAGCTTGTGTCAATTGGACAAAAACCTTAACTAGCACATCTGACCTCCATGCCAGCACAGAAGGAGAAAAAGGAGGAAGAAGAGGAAGGTGGCAAGGAGGAATGGGGCAGGAGAGGCAGCTAGGTGCACTGGGGTGGGAGAAATGACGTTGCCTCTGTTTGCAAGAGATATACGTAGTTATGTGAGGCATCCTATAGAAGAGACAAAATGCCAACCCCAGTGAGTGGTGTGAGCCAGGTCTTACACTCTAAGGTGACGCTCATTTGTACATGTGTATGTAAGTGTTAGGAAGAAAGGCACCCAGGGGAATCCTGTACTATGGTATTATTGAAACAGCTTCCGCACACAGTTAAGTGTGGGCTGGGAGTTTGGGGGAGGAGGTGGGGGGCTAGGGAGTGGGACACTCAGGTCCAATCTACGTGCAGCTTCTGTCTGCTTACTGTACCAAAGGCGAAGCAATCAGAAAGCTCAGTAGTAGTCAGCAGTTTGTATTGCTAAGACTCAGCGGGATCCCAACAAAAGCCCAGCAGGGTGATTCTAAAATCCATACCAAAAGGCAGCATTCCTCATGGTGTTATCTGGCACAGCCTAGGTGTGCATCCACAGATGAATGGTGAAGAAAATGAGGCATATTCAGGGTCAACAGGTGAGTGTGCACAACGGAGGTGTAGTCACGAGGAAGAATGAAGTGGCATTTGCAAGCGAACTGTGTGGGAATGGGGATCACATTAAGCAAAATAAGCCAGACCCAGGAGAGGGATGCTGTACGCTATCTCTCATACGTAGGTGCTGACTTCAAATGGGGTGGGGTGGGGGCGAGATGAGGAGCTGGAGAGGTGGCTCAGTGCATAAGAGCACTAGCTGATTGTACAGAGGATCCAAGTTCAGTTCCCAGCAGACACATCAGCAGGCTCACGGTGGAAGATAACTCCAGTTCCAGGGGGATGCAAATGCCCTCTTCTGGTCTCCATGAGCATTACATGCATGTGCACAACCCCCACACACGATCACAAATAGCAAGAATAAAACCGTAGCAGCTTATTCACACAGGCAAAACCTGAAGACAGTGCAGTGTTCATTAGCAGTTCAGTGAACAGACTGCAGTATTTAGACTGGAATTTCATTTGACAGCACAGGAGAATACTGAAGGCATTAAAAGTGTCCTCAAAGCAGCCTGACAGAAGAATATTACTGTGCAATGTTGTTCATATGATGTTTGAACAAAGGTAAAGCTAACCTCTGTGATAGAAGCCAAAATCCTGTTACCTTGGGGATCCCAGTGCTGACTAAGGCTGAGAAAGACCTCAGTTTTGGCCTGGATTATGGACATATAAGTTTGTTTACACTAAAATGTATCAAGTTGTGTCATACCCACTATGGATGAAAACATATTTATTTGTAAACATGTTTAAAAATCTTTACATGAAAGTAGAAGGGTGCTGAAGGAGGTTTGGGGAGTGGAAAGGAATATCGTACATATACAAAATATTAATAAAATAATCTTTAAGACCTAAGCAATGAAGCAAACCAACCCCAGAAGAAACCCATTATTTTATGCAAAGTAATATGTATTAATGCTTTTTTAAAAATTTTATTATACTTAGTGTTGGTGTGTGTGTGTGTGTGTGTGTGTGTGTGATGTGTGACACTGCATGTGTGTGGAGGTCAGAAGATAACTTCTTCCATCTTTAGGTGCATTCCAGGGATGGAACTCAGGCTGCCAGGCTCATGGGAGAAGGGGGGCAAACACCTTTCCCTGCCTAGCAATTAAAACATTCCTTTTTGGGGTAGGTGGGCCTGGAGATGGCTTAGTGGTTAAAATCGAGTACCACTTTTGCAGAGGATCTGAATTTGGTTCCCAGCACTGGGTAGCTCACACAGCCTATAACTACAGTTCATGGCATCCAGTGCCTCTAGTCGCTCTAGGCACCTGCACTCAAGTGCACACACCTCCACCCAGACACACATTCATACATATAATTAAAACTAAAAGTAGAATTGCTAGCTGATTGGTGGTGGCACACACCTTTAAATCCAGCACTCAGAAGGCAGGTGGACAGCACTGTATAAATAATAATAAAAAATAAATCTTTAAAAAAAAGAAGGCAGGTGGAGCTCTGAGTTTGAGACCAGCATGGTCTACAGAATAAGTTCCAGGACAGCCAGGGCTACATAGAGAAACCCTATCTCAAATAAAACAGAACAAAACAAACAAAAAAGTGTAATTGCTAATAAAGTTTTGAAAGAGTGTGGTGGAAGGGCTCTTGTCACTTGACTTAAGGACTCTACCGTAAACATGCAAGAATCAATTCAGTGAGGTATTGGTGTTGGCAACAGAAAAGACACAGATTAACAGAACGGAGCAGAGTCCAGAAATCCATGGACCATTGGTTTTGGACACAGACACAAAGATAGAAAAGGCAGCTCAGTGGAGAAAAGGCAGGCTGCCAAACAAAAGGGACTGTGCTTTTTCTCTGTAGGAAGACAAACCTGGGCCCGTACTGCTTTTGTTTAGAGAAGTGTCAAAACCATGTAAGGAGGATTTATGTCCAACGTGTGCTGCTACTGGGAGGTGGTGAGACCCCTAGGAGGCAGGGCTAGGATGTGCCCTTGAAGGGGCTCTTGGGACCTGCAGCCCATTAGTTCCTGGCAAATCAGATCACAAGAGTACAGCCAGATGGCGTGAGTGAGCGGGCATGGAACAGCAGCGCCCCTATGTGTTGCTGAAACCAATGCCGAGTGGCTCTGGCCTTGGGAAGACAGATTGGCACTTTCTGATTTACACACTTCTAGGAGACTCAGCTGTTTCATTGCACTGCACCCACTCAAGCAAGGTGACATCTGCACAGAAATGTGTGTCTTTTCTATGACTTTGCTCACAGACGCCTGAACAGAGCACGCTGGCATCTTTCTTTCTTCTTCCTTCCTTCCTTTCTTTCTTTCTTTTTGTTGTTGTTTTGTTTTGTTTTGTTTGAGACTGGGTTTTCCTGTGTAGCCCTGACTATCCTGGACTCACTTTGTAGACCAGGCTGACCTTGAACTCACAGAGATCCACCTGCCTCTGCCTCCCCGAGTGCTGGGATTACAGGTGTGCGCCACAGTTTGGCTAAGCTGACATTGCCACCCAGCTGGGCTGGTATATTTAAATGTGACAAAAGAACACCAGGACACTGGTCAGGAGAAGACACCTCCCCACCCCCTGAAAGCCCTTCCTCCACTCCATGGAGGAGATTCCTCCTCCATGCAGGAAACTCATAAGCTCTCTGCAACATGGAAGAAGCCCAATTTGAATCAAGTGTAGGGGCAGGAGAGAGAGAGGGTGTGTGTGGGGGGGACATATCAGGTTTGCCAGGGTGGAGAGGCAGAGGACTAGAGGCCCCAGGGCTGGTCTTAGAGTGTCCGGACTGTTCTGAGGTTGCAGGTACGGCTGTGAACACACAGCCACACACTATCAAAATGATCTGTGTGGACTATAATTGTACCCTCACGTCAGTTAGCGTTACGTGGTAACTTGCCACAGCCTAGCATCACCAGGGAAGAAGAGAATCTCAGTGAGGGACTGTCTACAGGACTCTTGGGGACCGGGGGTGCGGGGGACTGTGGCCATTTCTGTCTGGATCTTCTTAATTAAGCTAATTGATGGGTGCCACGCTGTAGGTGGCACCATTCCCTAAGCCCCTGAACTATGTCAGCGGGGAGAAACGGAGCCTAGCACAAGCAGGCGAGCTGGCCTGCGCTCATCTCCCTCTGCTCTTGACTGTGGTTGTGCCAACTGTGACCCGCGCTTTGAAGTTTCTGCCTTGACTTCACTGGCATCATGGATTCTAAGCTGAAATTTGCAAGCTGAATTAAAACCTCTCTCTCCTAAATTGCCTCTGTCAAGGTATTTTATCACACTGATGAAATGATGGGGGAAAAATGTCAGTGATAGAAAACTGTCTCCAAAAGCATGTACACACAGAGGAGCTGTGAGACACGTACATATGCAGAGGGGCCGTGGGATGGATACAAGCTGAACAGCTGGCACTGGGAAAGGCCGGGATGCTATTCTGCCCCGGGTCAGAGCTGGCCTGGTCGATCTTGTATCTGTCCAATCAGCGGGGCCAGGCTCGGGACCTATACTCCTTGAGGGTGTGGCTCTCTGTATGTAGAAAGGGACCACAGACATTGGGAAAGTAGCAGGAAGGTCAAGGAAGACATATGAACCCCAAGAAGGCTAGCAGTCTAAGTTCAGCCCTTGATGTCTTATCCTGCTAGGCAGAGAAGAAGACACACCGTGTGGCCTGGTGTGATGGGGATGGGACTGTGAGGCTCAGAAGCAGGATGGGGAGTGACAGAGGTCCTTCCTGAACCTCTGTGATCCCATCACTTTGGCCTCAGGAGGGAGGGTCTGCTTCATTCCTGAGGGTAAAGGGGACAAGTGGGTACGTGTGAGAGGAGCATTGATGAGGTAGAGAAGAGAGCAAAGATGATGGTAACCATATCTGGGGGACCCAAACCTCCACCTGCTTCCAGTAGAATGTTCTTTCTCTCCTTCTATTGGCCTGCTCTGTGTGTGTGTGTGCCCGAGATCAATCTCAAGTGTTGCTCTTCAGGCACTGTCCACCTTGTTTTGTTTTGTTCTTTTCAAGTCCGTTAATGGTCTAGAACTTTCCAATTAGGCTAGGTTAATCTGGCTCACCACTGAGCCCTAGGGGTCCACATGTCTCCACCTCTCCAGTGCTGGGATTCCAAGTGTGTGCCACCATGTGCAGCTTAAAGTTGGGTTCTGGGATTCAAACCCAGGTCTTCATGCCTTCACGGCAAGAACTCTGCAAACTGAGCCACCTCTCTAGTCCAGAACTTGGGATACTTATGCCTTCAGCCTCTTACAATGCCAGCCAAAAAGAGTGTTATATAACAGAACCTTCTAGAATGATGGAAAAATTCTATAAGCAAAGTGGCCTGGTGTGGCTGCCACTAGCCACACATGAATGCAGACTGAGGGTGTAGTAGGCGATCCAGGAACTCACCTTAGCACATTTAAATGTCAGTCTAAACAGCCTCAGGTGGCCTGTGTCTGCTCAGGAAACACTTTGCTTTGTGGCTGGGACCTTGGCTTGGATGGGATGCCAGTTTTCAGGTGGGAATGGTCCAGAGTTGCTCCTGAAGATGTTCTATTGCCCAAAGCTATGTGCAAATTTGACAGAAGCCTGTCAAGATGCATGGATTTCCCCAGAACAAGAAAAAGCCGCCCCAACACATGGGTAGAATCTGCTGGCACAATCATGCATGAAAAAACCAGCCCTGGCAAGCACAGTCAGTTGACTTTTCATAATGGTGTCAGAATGTCTCTGAGAGTGAAGCAGTCTTCTTTCTACCAGAGAGGAACAATGGCTGGCCACACGCTGAGAGGTGTCGCCCTGTTCTACCTGTCATGCATAAATAAAAAGAAAATAAACCTCAAAAGTTTAAATGAAGCCAAGTCCCAGTGGCTCACGCCTGTAATCCCCAGCATTCAGGAGGAAGAGGCAGGCAGATCTCTGTGAGTTTGAGGCCAGTCTGGTCTATAAAATGAGTCTAGGACAGCCAAGGCTACACAGAGAAGCCTTGTCTTGAGAAAAAAAAAATTGTTTTTTAAATGAACCCTCCCTGGGGCTGAGTGTGATGGGATGTGGTAGCCCACAGCCACCCTGCAGTTGACAGGGTTTCTTTGATTGGTCTTTCCACAGGTTAAATGATTTGCTGTGTCTGTCACTGAGCAATGCGCCTGGCTTGCAGGCTGGCTGGGTTTTGAGCACATACATAGCATGATTGCATGGACAGACTGCCAACACAGGTACTTGGGCTCTGGCCAGGGACCCACAATGCTTGGTGAAGGGCGAGAACTGACAGTATCCTGACTCTACTCATAGGCCTTTGTCAACTGGTTAGAGACGGTCCTGCTATTGAACCTCCCTCTTCTCTCCTCACAAAGGTACAGTGAGCTATAACTTAAGCCAGCTAGACAGGCCCTGCCTATGCCGGAGGCCTGTGTGTCCTTGCTTTTTTCATACAGTTGACAAGGACAGCTGAGGTGAGGTGTGGTGCTGAGAACCACAGGGCGCCAGTGTCAAGGACGAGTCCCAGGTCTGGAGAAATGCAGAGTTTACTTGTCATAGGCCTTTGGCTCAGAAGCCCAGAGAGGCTAGTTCAATGCCCAGAAGGGGAGCGAGCATCAGCGTCCCAGCTAGCCAGTGGCCAGGTGGGACACAAATCTGGCTAGGATTGGGCACTGTACATCCCTGGGGAAACTATTTACTGGTGAGTAGACTGAGTCCCATCTTCCAGACTGCTGTCTGGGGGAATGCAGAAAGATGAATGGACAGCCTGCCTGGAGATCCCTCCTTAGCCTTTCTGCCTGCTATCTCTTCAACAGCTGATCTTATGTCTCCTGCCTCTTGTGGTACCAGGGAGCGTCAGCCTGAGCAAGTCCTTAACAGTCCCTGGGTATGGAGACATGGCCAAAAAAGAATTGACAGCCACCCACTGGCCTGCACACCATTGACAAGGTCAACAGACGCTGGTGTGACAAGGACAAATGATGGGCCAGCCAGGACTGCTGTCCTCAAAAGGACAGCTCCTGATTCAGCCAAGATGTGACTCTCACCAGATGGAGGTGATAGATGGGGACAGAGTCACAGGTCACCCTGACACTGGGTGGCTTGCATGTTTCTCTGGCTGGCAGGCCTTGGATGTCTCTGTCCCTGCTCCAGCTTTGCCCTGGAGAATGTGGGGGCGGGGATAGGGGGTGGGCTGGGCTGGAGTGACTTGTCTTGTCTGACTCATGCAGTGGAGGTCCAGAGGCAGTGAGGATCCAAATGGACTGTACAGGCTTGGGGTACAAGAAGCCTGGGGGTAGGGCTCTGGCCAAAGAGAAGCAACAAGTTCAATATCGGGATATTGGGTTTGTCAAGCCCTCCCTGACACCCCCTCCCCCGCCGTCCAGATAAGATGTGCTCCTCCCCAGCAGCCATCAACCTAACTGCATCCCCCATAGTCACCCCTGTTCTGTGGCTCATACATCCTTTACCCAAGCCATGGCTGTGTCCTCAGTGTAGAAGGGGCCATTAACTGACCCCCATCAAACAGGGGCTCCCAGGGGCAGCTGGCTATCTTCTGCTACCTTCTCGCGTGAGCACCTGCTGGCCTCACATCCCACCGTTATGATTCCTTCTCCTCCTTGGCTGAAAACACAGGAGTTGGAGAGGCTTTTCTCAGCTCAATTGCTATTCTTGTCCTCACCTCCTCCTGCTGCCCGCCAAGGCCAGGAGCCGTCCAGACACGAAGGATGTCGAGGAACTGGGAGCCAAGATCCCTGAGGGACAGGACATGGGGCCCAACCTTCCAGGCACCAACAGGTGTCTGGATGGGGCCTAGCCTGAGCTTAGAGCTCAGACCCAGGACTGGTGTCTGCAGAGTACAGCAGGTCCCACCTCTCAGGAACAGACTCCCCTCCCCCCACCCCAGTCCCTGGCAGAGCCTAGCACACAGTTCCAGCACGCTCCTTCACGAACCCTTGTTTGTGAGATATCTTCCCGTCGGGGGATTGGGCCCTGCTGGAGCCCCAAGCTCGAGGTCATTTTGCTGGCGGGTCTTGTGGTCACTGCGCCTGAAGTCTACATGCTGTGTTAAAAGTGCCCGAACTCTGAGTGCCTGGCTGGGTGTGGCGGTGATGCAGGCTCGTAGTTCTTGAAACTGGGAGGTGAAGGTAAGAGAATCAGGAGTTCAAAGTCGGCCTACGCTACATACAGGGATTTCGAGACTAGCTTAAGCCACACAAGACCCCCCCCCCAAAAAAACAGAAATCTGCACTTCAATTTGTCCATATGCATCATCACACCCAAATTAGTGATGTCCCAGTGACCTGATCATCGCCACGGCCAAAACACAAAACATTTATCTCACTACACACCCAGCAAACAATAGATACCTGCAAGTATTCCTGTGAATACAGTGGGTGGCCACCGCTATTGCAGTTACTCATATATGGGAAAAGCAAAGTAGAGAAGGCTGCAAAACTCACCCCTCCTTAGAAGCATCAAGACTGGCATAGGTCCTAGGAAGGCGACCTCACCCCACACCCTGCTGATCTGCTGCCACCTAGCTGACCCCACCCTGCTCTCTGCCACCTACCCTACACTTGCTTTTCTGATGGGCTTCACACAAGGCTGATGACAAGGGTCAGAACAGTCTTGAGACCTCCCGTGTCCCAGTCTTCATTTCCCTGGGCTGAACGCAGCTCCATCCCAGCTACTGATCTCAGGGCAAGCTCAGCTCATAGAATGAAGTGCTTCGGCCTGGGAGCCTCTCTCTAGGGCTTCCCTTGGGTCCTTGGCTGGTCAGCAGGTGTCAGGCTGGCACAGGGCTGCTAGGGTGGAAAGGTCTGTATTGCTCTGACTGGTCAGCAGATGTCTCAGAAATCCTGGAGTATTCTGAAAGCTCACTACCTCATGGATTAGGAACAAGGCAAAGACAGAGCCCATGAACCAGAAGGGTCCACTGAAGAGACCATCTGGCAGGTCTCAGTGCACATTGAGACCTGGACCTGTCATCTTGTCACCTGAGAATGTGCCCTGCTACCCGGGACACCCTCTGGCTCACTAGAGGGGCAAAGAGACAGGCAGGGAGGGGTAAGGACAGACAAGGAGGGCAAGGCAGCTGTCTTCTGAGCTCCCACTGCCCGGCACTGGCCCTGCTTGGTCCTCCGTTGCCTTGCTTGTGTGTCCTCATAGGAATGGATAGAATTGGTGGAGTTGAGGTCTCTCTGCTGTCCTGTCTAAGGGGAAGACATAGTAAGGACAGCCCAGCGATGCAGGTCTGGGAACAGACTGCCCCAGGGCCAGAGGGGGTCACAGAGTTGGAAAACAATAATGATTCCACCAGTTAGGCAGGGGTTACCCAGAGGGGCACTGCAGAGAGAAAAGGGCACTGTGGCAATGAGAGCCATAGCACCCCAAATCCTGTTAAGACCTTCAGAGCTTTGCACAGCTAGGACTCACAGGACCCCATGGCCTCAACTTCAGCCTCTTCAACCATACCTAACTCACCCAGCTCTGTCAGCTTAGCTATTATCCTAGGATGAGTGGCAGCCTTAGGCCCTGGCCTATGGCATGGGATTCGCCCTACAGTTTTAGTGACCTGGCGCTGTGAGCTCCGCAAGGCACGGCGGGCTCAGGCCTTCCCAGGGAGCCTGCTGTCCTGCTTGTGCACCGTCCTATGCAGCTGCTCCTCTCACTTGCAGATGGGGAGACTGAAGCTCAGAAGGGCTTTGTGGTCCTCCAAGGCCACAGAGTCAGGGCTGTCTCCAGCTTCAGGTTCCCCACCTCTGGTGCTCAGGCTGCCATATTTGCCAAAAACAAACAAACAAACAAACAAAAACCCAAAAAACAAAACAACAACAACAACAACAAAAACCAGACTGGGGTGGGGGTGGGGGTCTGCTCTGGCATGATTGCTCCAAAGACTCCAGGACGCAGTGGTCTGTGGTGGGCAGGACTCTTAAGCTGGCATGTGGAAATGACAGGAGTGGAAAGCCCAGTGGGTCTGAAGAGCCTCCAGGAACCTGAGTTCCCTGGTAGACAGACAAGCAGTTGGTGTGGCTGCTTATTGCAAGGCGTGTTACATAAAAGCTGGCAGAGAGCAAGGAGCAGCAGCCGTCACCCTGGTCCCTCCTGGGCTTTGGCCATAGGCAGTAGCAACCCTGATTTTCCTAGCACCTAGGGAGCATGAGACCCTGGTGGCTCCATTCCTGCCTCAGTGTGCCTTAACCAGCACCACCCTCCAGAGCCTGGAGCCCCCTTGAGTCTAGAATAGCAGGGAAGCCCCCTGTTCCTTTGCAACCTCTGTGAGGGACAAGAGCCAATGGCACCGTTTCTTCTCCTGGTAGCTCTCCGTGTGACCTCCAGCCTCCCCTCAGCACAATGTGCTCTTAGAAACCTTTAGAGCCAGGGCAGAGCCCCCTCCTTTCTCAAGAGCCATCCCAAAAACTGATACTGTCTCTCCCACACACAATAGGCACAGAGACGTCAGACGAATGGACAATGGGGAGGCAGTGTGTCCCTTCAAATCAGGAACAAGGCTGACTTCCCTCTAGGGCAGCGGTTCTCAACCTTCTCAAAGCTGTGGCCATTTAACACAGTTCCTCAGGTTGTGGTGACCTCCCCCTCACCCCACCCCTGCGACCATAAAATTTAGTTGTTGCTTCATTACTCATTTTGCTACTGTTATGAATATTTGATATGCAACCTCCAAAGGGGTCATGACCCACAGCTTGAGAACTGCTGCTCTAGGGAGCCTGCACCAGCCAGTGTCCTGGGAGCCCATAACTATGTTCAAAGGCCCCAGCCAGGGAAAGTCAACCTGCTGACTCCCAGCAGGTCCCGGGACCCTGCTTGTACCTAACGTGTTCTTGGCCAGTTCCTGCCATAGGGAGCTATGTCTAAAGAGTGCCTCTGTATTGTCCCAAATCTCGCCAATGCAACATTAAGTCAGGAATTGTAGAAAAGGTCCCTTTCTTCTTAAAGAGTGAGCTAAGCTGGAAGTCTCAGGCAGCCTGGGCGAGCTGTCTGAGGAGGCATAGTGTGTGGCAGTTGCTGACCAGCCTACTGGGCTACCCTGCCCAGGAAGTGTATGCAGTCTCCTCAGCACTCTGGTAGTAGTGCTGGCAGTGGAGGTGGGGTGGGGGGTGGGGTGGCAGAAGCCACACTGATAAGGGAGCAGGGTGCAATGCAGCATCCTGTCCAAGGTACCTCAGGGCTGTTGGAACCAGCTGCCCGCTCCCATCATTGCTGCTACACAGCCTCTGAGGCTGAGAACTACTAGGGGACAGCAGACCTGAGCAGCGGCGCCCCTCTGACTTCTGGGTCAGCTGACGAGGTGCAACTCCAGGAAACTTCCGAAGTCAGCAGAAAACCCTACAGGGTCCCAAGCCTCCTTCCCACATGGCTCCAGCCCGTCGGATTCCCCAGTGCATCTCAACAGTGTGGCTTCAGGGATGGGGCAAGGCTGCGTGGGGTAGGGTGAGGGTATTGCACACTCACCGTGCAGCACGGCATGAGGGCACAGGGCAGATTTCTCCTCCGAGCTGGTCCTCAGTTCTCCACGCTCAGCTCTGCTATCCTCCGGTGTGTTGGGCCGCCAAGAGCGTTGGTCCCGCCTCCAACTCGCAGCTCAGAGCCAATGGCAGGCAGCACCGGACCACCCCTCCTCCAGTGGAAGCTCTTCCTGGCGGGGTGGCAGCCACAGGCAAAGGAGGGGCTGTGCAGAGGGAGCCTGAGGGACGCAACCTAGGGCCGAGAGGGGCTCCCTGCACAGATGCACCCCAGAGACTTACAACTCATGACCCACGATGGTCCCGGGTGTAGTGACCAGGAACAGCTGTCCTCTCTAGCATAGTCTCCTGCAGCCTTCCTCTGGGCACCCAGCCCGACCTGGCTGCAGCAGGAGCTGCCTTGGTGAGATCTGCGCTTACCTAACACCAGGGTTGTCTGTCTCTTCTGCAGCTGACTTGAGTAGGGGCTGTAGGAAAAGAAATGGCTCTTTAACAAACACCAAAGACCCCCCCCCCCCCCACACACACACACAGGCATTTAACTCCTCTATGGTCTTTCTCCTCCAGGGACAAAGCCTGAGACACAGAGAAGGTGGGTGGCCCATCTTCTGTAATCTTCTGCTGTTTGCATTGTATGGGCACCGTGCCCAACCTCCCCCCTCCGCCCCGCCTCCCCACCCCCCTCCGCCCCCTTCCCTTCTCTCCTTTGCTCTTCCCTCTCCTACCCTGTCCAGCTGTTTTTCTTCTTCCCCTGTAGCTCCTAGGAGACCTCTTTGGGAAGAGGAACCATGCCTGTTCCAGAATGGTTCCTGGGGGTTGGAGGTGGTTATGAGGGTGGGGGCAGTTGGACAGACAGACAATCTTAGTGTCTTTCTGCTGTACTTACCATGTCAGCAGAACTGTGCCTGGCCCTCCACAGTGGGTATCTGCCTTTGTGTGTTGGTGTGTGACAAGGACAGGCTTGCTTATACTTAGTTCTGCTCCCAGCACAGACTCCAGGACAGTGAACCTCAGGGCATAGGGGAGAGTGGTCAGGTTTTGGGCAGCAGAGGTTACCCAGAGTGGTAGCCTGGGAGGCTACCCTGCCCTGTACACCTCGAAGAGGAAACAGGAGGCCTTTCTGACCACCTACTGGCAGAATATACACTCTGTGTGTGCCTCAGTTTACACGACTCATCAGGGTCAAGAGAACTGGCCTTTGTAAAGAGATGAGTGAAGAAGTCCCAGCACTCAGGGAGGCAGAGGCAGGGGGATCTCTGTGAGTTCGAGGCCAGCCTGGTCTACAAAGGGAGTGCAGGATAGCCAAGGCTACATAGACAAACCCTGTCTCAAAAAAAAAAAAAAACCAAAGAGATGAGTGAAGCTTATGATACATAAATGTTTAGGAAACACATGAGAATGTACACTCTTTCTCTCACCTGACTCTCTCAGGCGCTCTTCCTGGAAGGCGTCCTGTTACCTAGAGCATAGGTGTGGCCACTGTCTCTCCCAGAGGCTCCCTGGCTTGTCCTGGCCAGTGGAGGAGGACCTTCAGGGGACAGAATGTTTAGTATCCTGAGTGTACTTGGGGGTACTACGGCAGAAGGAGGCTGCTTTGTAGACAGGCAGGACATGGGGACTAGCGTGAGATGTTCACTTTGTCCATCCTGGGTGCTCTTGGCTTTCTAGGGCATCCTGAACCCAGGAGCTGGGGCTGGGGATCCATTTACAAAGAGGACATCTTCAGGTCCCTGCCTGTCTTCTGTTTTGTCTGACACCAACCTCTACTTCCTTTCCCCTCCCTCCCTGAATTCCCCTCTGACTTCTCACTTATACCTCCCTTTTTTCCTTCCCGTTTTCCTTTCTTATCTTCTCTGTTCCCTTCCTCTTTTTACTACTTCCCTTCCCTGTCCTCTATTTGGCACCTATCTTGTGTCCAATTATGATGGTATCAGGTTAGAGGCATGGCTTCTGACTCCATGATCACTTGACCTGGAGTTTGTTCTTGGGAGGCAGTGGGGATGCCTTTCGGGGGAGGAGTGGTGATGATGTTGATGCTGATGGTGATAACGGCAATGGTGGTGATGAAGAAAGCAATGATGATGGTGCTGATGTTGTTGCTGGGGACAGTGTTGATGATGGTGGTGGTAATGGTGGTGGTGCTCATGGTAACAATAGTGATGATAGTGACGCTGATGAAGGTTGTGAGATGGCTGCTCGTGGCCGGCACTAGTCCAGCCTTTATATGAGAAAAGATCTGGACATCTTCTTTTCCTATTTTGTCAGGCCTGTTTTTTTTTTAACTGTACCCCCACCGAAGTGTGGCACCAATAGAACCTCGGAGCTTGTGACAGCAAGGGGGCAATATTTGAAGTGGGAAATAGTTCCCCCATAACTCTACTCCATAGCAGTTATCCTGTATGATGGAGAAGTTGGCCCCCTTCCCTTTGCATACTCTAAGCACCCCTGTCACATAATAAGGCACTAAAGAAGATGGCACCCTGCCAGGCCCTGCCAGCTCCAAGGGGAGGCCCCATCTGTCTGGCTGGCTCGCTTGCCTTTGGTAAGACTGGGTCTACCTACCTCCCCCCCCCCCCAGAAGATGCCAAACATTCTTACTCAGGTACCTCCTGCAGCCAGCCTCTTCCAGGCCACTAGCTCTGCCTAGCCACCTGCTTATTTGGAGATAGGGCTGGAGCTGTCTCTACCAGGCCCAGGCCTCTGGGCAGATTAGGTTCTGCAAGGCTCACATAGCGGACTCCACGGAGCCAAGGCTCTGAGCAGGGAGGAAGGGGAAGGAGAGACCCAGGTCCCATTTTTGGTGAGTATCGGTTACATCAGGTACCCTGGCTGGGCCTTGGAGAGTCTTCATCTGTTGGAGCCATGAGGCTAGGACAAGGTAGATCTCTAACCTGGCAGAGAATTCAGTGTGGACAGTAATCACGAGCGACAGGGTGTGGTGGGACACATCTGTAATCCCAGCTCTTTGAGGGCTGAGGCAGGAGGGATACCACAAATGGGAGGCCATTCTGATCTACACAGGGAATTTAAGGCTAACCAAGGCTACATAGTAAGACTATATTTGTTGCTATACAGATGGCCTGGAAAGCTGTCACCAAGAGCAAACTTCAAGGGCAACCTGCGGCTCAGTTAGTCTTCTTGGAGTTCACGTGTCTCTTCCGAATACTGCGGTAGGTGCATGCAGCACTCACATATGCCAGGAGAAAGTGCCTTTGGATGTGCCTTGGAGACATACGTTCACAGGTAGCCCTGAGTCCTTATGACCTCTAAAGCTCTAGGTAAGGCCTGGCACTCTCAGTAACCCCCACCAGCCCTTTACATATATGAAAGTGTAAAATAACATTGTTCACTTTTCCACTTAAAGGAACCCAGAGAGTCTGTGTAATCTCTATGTCATTGATCGTCCATTCCCAGAACTCCATGTTTTAGTATTTGCTGCACTGCTGCAATATATATATATATATCTCAAATGCTGGAGCTGAGCAATTAAGAACACTCACTGTTCAGTCTTGAGGACCAGAATCTGGTCTCCAGCATTCATATCGGGCAGCTCACAAACACCTGTAAATCCAGCTTCAAGGCATCTGATGTCCTCTCCTGGCCCTTATGTGTGCTGCACACTGGTATGTAATACACTCACACTGACACACAAATGCACATACACACATAATAAAATAAAATGAATCTTCTTTTTAAATTATTATATTTTTCCCAGGCAGGCCCTGTCTCTGTAGTTCTGGCTGTCCTAGAACTCACTATGTAGACAAGGCTAGTCTTTGTTTTTATTTTTTTATTTTTATAAATAATTTCTTTTTGAGTGGATCTGGGCCCAGGGGGGTCTGCTCAAACTACTGCACCAACCAAGGACAATACAAGCAGTAAACATTGAACTCCTACTCAGATCTAGTCACTGGACAGGACATTCTCCACAGTTGTGTGGAGAGCAAGGACTGACTTGGACATGAACTCTTGTGCCCCATACTGACCACTTCCCCTTGGTGTGGAGGCCTGGTGGCACTCAGGGAAAGAATAAGCAGGTTACCAAGATGAGACCTGATAGCCTATGACCATACAGTGGGGATGGAGGTCCCCTTGGTCAAGTGGGAGGGAGGGAGGAACAGGAGGATACAAATGATGGGATAACAAATTAGTTGTAATCTGAATAAAATAATTAAATTATGAAAAATAACTTCTTCTTTTTTAAAAAAAGAAAGATTTATTTATGATGAATACAGTGTTCTGCCTGAATTACTCCTGCATGCCAGAAGAGGGCACCAGATCTCATTATAGATGGTTGAGGGCCACTGTGTGTGCCCCACAGGCATAATAAATAATGCTTAAAAAAAAAAAAAAAAAGAATGCTAACTTAGAATGTTAATGAAGGTGAAGGTGGGTGGGGCTCCATCTATGTTGCTATGGGGAATAAATAATGCTTAAAAATGCTAACTTAGAATGTTAATGAAGGTGAAAGTGGGTGGGGCTCCATCTACGTTCTACGGGGGAATAAATAATGCTTTTTTTTAAAAAAAAGAATGCTAACTTAGAATGTTAATGACGGTGAAGGTGGGTGGGGCTCCATCTATGTTGCTATGGGGAATAAATAATGCTTAAAAATGCTAACTTAGAATGTTAATGACGGTGAAGGTGGGTGGGGCTCCATCTGTGTTGCTATGGGGAAATAATCTATGTGGTGGAGTTTTCAGTGATGTAGCTGTTTGGGTGACGGCCACCTACACTTCTAGAAATAGCCCCATGAGCTCATTGGTTCATCAGGCTGGACTTGGTGAAACCTTAAGCCTATTGATGCGTTATCTGTGGTGAGTAGGTGTTTGCTCATGACTCCCCAGAAATGTGAAACATCCTTATCAGAACACTAGTCCGTTCAACCTGTGCATCTGCCAGATGGATAATATATCACGATCTGGGGCTAACCCAAGAAACTAGAGGTCACTGGGAGACGAGTCAGTGTTGATTGCACTGAGGTGAGGCTCACTGTAGAGTGCTCACCTGGCGTGAGCAATGGCCCGGGGTTGATCCTCAGAACTGCAAAAAAATTTTAAATGTATGTATGTATATATATATATCAAGGCCGGGGCTGGAGGGAGGGTTGAAGAGATAAAGTGTGTACTGGTCTTACAGAGGGTTAGAGTTTGGTTTCCATATCAGGGGCTCACAACTGCTTGCGGAGGGTGTGGCTTCCTTTCTGGGCCTCTGTGAGCAGCTGCATTCTCAGGCGTATATCCCCATCCCAAACACATCATTAAAAATAGTAAAAAGTATTTAAAAATCTATGGAAACCACCCCAATTAACAAAATGGAAATATTATGTGATCATCTTAACAGAGGAAGGAAAGAACTAGTTGGTAGCATCCAATACGCATGTATGTTTGAAACTCTTTTGGACAACTGGGAGTACATAGAACTTACCGGCACGATGAGGAACTATGCAAATAAACAAGATGCCTGCAGCTTGATCAGCTTTGAATATTTATTTTATCATCTATACTTTATCATATATACTATAGTATACTATATTATATATATGAGTGTTTGCTTGCAAGTGTGTGTGTGCAATGCATGCGTGCAATACTCACATATGCCAGGAGAGGGAAGCCAGATCCATTGAAACTGGACTTACAGGCACTTGTGAGTTGCCATGTGGGTGTTGGGAACCAAACCCTGGTCCTCTGCAAGAGCAGCTAGTGCTCTTAACGGTTAGGTCTTTGACTTGTGTTTAGCATTTTCCCTGTAAGTCTTGGGATAAAACAGCAGTGCTTATCTTTGCAGTTCCATCCTAAAGAAGGCCTCTGCTATGTGATGAAGCAATTGGATAGCATGAACGGCAATGTGGGAAGGGGTAGAGAGCCCATGATTATTTGCAAACCTCAGAAGTAAATTGAAAGGATAGATATTAGGTCAGCAGACAAAATCAAGTCACCGTTAACAACTGAAAAGCAAAAATGAAGAGATCATGTCTACACAGCACAGAGAAACCACAAGTACCCCAAGTAGAGTTCACAAGATAAATACCAAGACACCTATATGGAAAACCACAAAGGATTATTGCCTATAGAAACACGAGCTACAGGGAGGCAAAGGGCAGACCACGTTCATAGGTCAGGAAGCACCATTGTTGAAGTGTTAGGTTGGGGTTAGGAAGATGTTATGCAAGCAGGAGGACCTGAGTTCAAATCCTCCACATAAGAAGCCAAGGAGTATGGTGACGCTGTAATCCAAGCTCTGCATAAGCAGAGACAGAAGGATCTCTGAAGTTCGCTGGCCAGCTGGTTCAGCCGAACCAGTGAGCTCCAGGGTTAAGAAATAAGATGGCACTCAGGAAGGCAGAAGCAGGCTGTGTGTTCAAGGCCTGATCTACAAGCAAGTCCGGGACAGTCAAAACTACTCAGAGAAACCCTGTCTCAAAAAAAACCAAAAAGAAGGCCAGGCGTGGTGGCCTTTAATCCCAGCATTCGGGAGGCAGAGGCAAGCAGATTGCTGTGAGTTCGAGGCCAGCCTGGTCTACAAAGTGAGTCTAGGTCAGCCAAGGCTACACAGAGAATCCCTGTCTCAAAACAAGACAAAAAACAAAAAACAAACAAACAAACAAAAAAAAAAAAAAAAGAAAAAAAAAAAAAGAAAAAAAAAAAAAAAAAAAAAGAAAAAAGAAAAAAGAAAAAAAAAACCAAAAAGGAAAAAAGAAAGTCAGTGTTTAAGAGCACTGACTGCTCTTCCTGAGGTCCTGAGTTCAAGTCCTAGCAATCACATGGTGGCTCACAACCACCTATAATGTGATCTGATGCCCTGTTCTGCTGTCCAGGTGTACATGCCAGCAGAGCACTGTATACATAATAATAAATAAATCTTTAAAACAAAGAAAAGAAAAGAAAGAAGATGGAGAGCAATCAAGAGAGAAACTCCATGGGACCGGAGCCATCATGGCATGTCCACACTG
Organism: Acomys russatus; assembly: GCF_903995435.1. Taxonomy (NCBI): domain Eukaryota; kingdom Metazoa; phylum Chordata; class Mammalia; order Rodentia; family Muridae; genus Acomys; species Acomys russatus. The sequence goes on from NC_067141.1 coordinate 23,987,285, forward strand.
CCAGCACCACACCCAGGGCCCAGATGGGAGTTGCTGGAATCAGGGAGGCCTGGGATTTGGCCTCCACAGAGAGCAAACCTGAGTCCTCTAGTCTGATGTCAATTAAGATGTTGAGCTTCTTGGGATGCTCCCAGAACTCATGGGCAGCACAGTCAGCTTCCATTAGTGGTTTCATTTATTCATTCGACCTTCGTCTCCACTGAGTACCTACCCATCCATCCATCCATTGGACGAATGATTCCTGGCTCCTCTCCCATTCAGAGATAGCAAGACCATTGCTTGCTGGCTCTGAGCCCTCAGGAGCACACCTGCTAGTGAGAGATGCAGAACCAAGCAGGCAAACAACACACTACCTTGCTGTGTGGTGTGTATGAGTGGTGCCCAGACAGGTAAGAGAGTTGAGAATAGACTCCTGCTGCCAGGAGCCACAGAACCACAGAGCTAACAGACAACACCCAAGGCAGGGACTGAGGCAAACAACAAGGTAGAGGTGGAGGTCAGGAGGACAGGTGCACAGGGAATCTCTACCTGGTATGAAAGATGATGGCTTTGGCCTTGAAGATCAGGGCAGGCTACCTGCTGCTAAAATCTGGCTCAGCTATCCTGGCAAATTTCCATCTCCTCTGCAGACCTGGCTCTGAGCTGCCAGGTGACCCTGTAGAGGTCATCCAGCTACAGAGGCTCCAGAAGGCAGGAGTCTGAGCACCTTGTGATGGAGTCAGGGTTGTCCTGCATCTGCCTCAACTTAAGCCAGCCCAAGAGCAGCCTTAACACTCTATGCCAGCTGCACTGGGGCTAGGATAGACATGGCTGCTGCCTCCTCATACTTTGCTGGCGTCCTCATACTTAGCAGTGGCCTGGGGAGCAAAGGCCTTGTGTGCCCTTCCCCCTATTTCTGTTTAGACCAAGAATTTATTGTATGGCCCAGGGCTGTCAGCTGCTGTGATATTTACCTGTCACCTCTGGCACACAGATGGACAGCCCTACTGGGCCCAGCATCTGTGTCTTTGGGCAAGGAGGGCTCAGCTAATCTTTGGTTTGTTCCACACTTATCCCAGTGACAAACCTCCTGGGAAGGGACCACTCTATTCCTCAGAGTCTAGTGTGAAGTGCATGAAGAATAGGCAGCTCTTTCCTATCCGTTTGGGGAGCAGCCTCCACCACTGGGACCTTCACCCACCCTCCCCGAACCCATGCTGGCCTTTAATCTAAGTGTCTTATGCCTCCCAGACTCCCTGTTAGAGCCACTCCAGTCTAGACGACTGTCTCAAGGTCTGGGGACACGGGATGGTTACGGCTGCATCCTGGGGCAGAACAAAACCCCATTGAGGTGGTTCTTCGTGGTTGGGGCTGCAAGCAGGTTTTCCTTCCCATTTTAAGAGCATTCTTCGAAGTCCCCAGAGTGAGCAGCATATTACATCAGGTCGTTGTACTGGGTCTCACGTGGCATGCAAAGAGCATCTTTACGTTGAGATCAAAACTCAAAATAAATGGCTCAGTTGGTAAAGTGCTTGCTGTGCTAGCCTATGACCCGAATACAATCTCCAGGTCCTGTGCAAAAGCCAGGTGTGGTGATGCATGCTTGTAATCACAGGGCGGAGGAAGTGGAGACAGGTGGACGCCGGGGAGCTTGCTGGCCAACCACCTAGTTTAATCAGCAAGCCCCGGGGCCTAGTGAGGGACTCTGTCTCTGAAAATGTGAGTGACTCCTGGGGGGACAGCAATCTGAGGTTGGTCTCTGGCCTCCATACACATGTATGTGCACCCACATTCACACCCACACGGACACATATATACACATAACACACACAAAAGGGAAGGGTCTTCCCGAGAGTGTCTATCAGAAAGGGATGTGATTAGAATGTTTTTCATACCAGATGTTTCCATCTGGCTGGAAAGAGTGTCAGTGGCTTATTTTCCTAGTGTTTTTGGTAAGGCTTGAATGTTGTTCTTAACATTGTCATTTTATGTGTCTGGGTGTTATCTCTGTGTACTATGTGCATGCAACCTCTGTAGAGATCATAAGAGGACACCAGATCCCCTGGAACAGATGGTTGTGAGCCACTATGTGCATCTTGAGAACTGAACCCAGGTCCTCTGGAAGAGCAGCCAGTGTTGTTGTTTTTGTTTTGTTTGTTTGTTTTCGAGACAGGGTTTCTCTGTGTAGCCTTGGCTGTCCTGGACTCACTTTGTAGACCAGGCTGCCTCTGCCTCCCAAGTGCTGGGATTAAAGGCGCCACCACTGCCCAGCTGCAGCCAGTGTTCTTAACTGCTGAGCCATCTCTCCAGGCCCAGGGCTTGAGTGTTTTAAGAATGACAGTGAAAAGCCAGGCGTGGTGGCACTCAGGAGGCAGAGGCAGGCTGATCGCTGTGAGTTGGAGGCCAACCTGGTCTACAAAGCGAGTCTAGGGCAGCCAAGGCTACACAGAGAAACCCTGTCTCGGAAAACACAGCAAAACAAGACAAACAAACAAAAGAATAACAATGAAGGTAAGTTTTAAAAATTTTTTATTTTTAAGGACTCATTATAAAATGTACAAAAATAATGTGCGGTTTGGAAGCCTGGCTCTCTCTTCTTGAACTGTAGATGAAGCCGGGCAGCAGGTCTACAGGGACAGCTTGACTGAGCACAATCTTGGGGGAGCCCAGAAATGGGGATGGGAACTGGGTAGGAGCCAAGGAACAACTTGGCGGGGGGGGGGGGGGGGGGGGGGGGGGGGGGTGGACCGATGGGACAGGACGACGGACCCGCTGGGTCTGTTTAAGTGATGAAACAGCACCACCTAGTGGTCTCTGTAGGCTGGAGAATTGGGGAGACAGCCCAGGGTAGTTTTGTGGGAGGAATGCTGGGGTAAGGGAGGGAGAGAGAACAGTTTAGATGGGACGCTTTAGTGTATGCATCAGACACAAGGCCCTGGTGGCCTCCCCAGGGAATGCCCCCCAGGAGTTGGTATTGAGGTTCTAGTTACCTGGCCCATCTATGGCAGGAGGAAGTGAAGCTCCTGTGGCCTGGCCCACTAGGGCTGAGGGTCAGTTTTCTCGGGATATAGGCCATGTTTTCTCACTGTAGCTCTGGGGTCCTCCTTCATGCACCTGCCCCTCTGTCTGTCCCTGTTCTCCTCGATATGTTCTGTGCATGTTCAACATGTAGTCTGGTCCCATTCCCTTCTCCCCCGCTTATGAGAAGGAGCCCTGAAATCCCCAGGACCAGAGCTGAGCCACGCAAGGGTTTGAGCAAGACTGGGGATCCCCGGGCAGCTATGGGGGCAGGGTGGGTGGGCATGGGATGTCCACTCCTTACACTCGGCTCATGGGCAGGGATAGCCCCCTAAGACTTAACTGGGAACTCTCCCCTAGAGCTCTGTTTAGGGTTACCCGCAGAGGCTCCCTCTTCCCGAGCTGCCTGCCCTTCATGTAGTATAAAAGGGGCTTCGCACTGCTGTCAATGCAGGCCAGGAGAATGGCCAATGGCAAGAAGAAAGGGAGCAGGAGTTTCACGGCTGACCGCAGGCTCCAGTAGACAACCAGGGGCAGGCGACAGGACAAGAGTAGGATGCCGGAGCACTGGGCCACTTTGCAGAACTTGGAGGGTGGCTGCAAAGAGCAGCATTTCCCGCAGACTAGGATAACTTTAGCTGCCACGCAGGCTATGCTCACCAGCACCCCTAGCCAGACAATACTGAGCCAGTGGTACTTGAAGCAGAGCAGCAGGCTCATTCTGTTGTGCAGCAGGCCACAGGCGTTGGCTGGCAGCAGCACAGCCGGCATGGTCAGTGCCCAGATGAGGAGGCAGAGCACCAATGAGGTGTACCTGGGGCGGCGGCGGCAGATGGGGCTGCAGCAGGAGGGTAACAGGTAGGTGAGGCAGCAGTCCGTATTGAAGGCAGCCAGCAGCCAGAGCCCCACGGCAAACCACAGGAAGATGATGGGGAAGTGGAGTGTGTTCCCATGGCCCACCATCTCGGCAATGGAGAAGCCAACCTGGCAGGAGAGGAAGAGGAAGTCGGCAGCAGCCAGGTGCAGCAGGTAGATGTTGAAGGGGCCCTTCTTGATGTGCAGGCCGAGGTGCCAAAGCAGCAGAGCGTTGCCGCACAGCCCTGCCAGGCTGACAATGAAGCTGAGGTAGAAGAGTGTGTTGTTGAAAGTGCCCCAGATGTTGAACACGGAGAACATCCTGGCTGGCTTCTGTGGGTGCTTTGGGAGGCCCCTGCAAAGGATGACAGTGTTCACTAACCAGCGGCTGTGCTCTCAGCGTGGAGAGCAAGAGATCATGGGCCTCCAACTCCCAGAGTCAGAGCTGTCTTGATCCCCTTCCTAGCTGCCTGTGATCTTGGCCAGCCCCCCTCCCCCCACCCCCCAAACCCGCCTCCACCGCCCCAAACCCCTTTCCTCCCCCTCCAAAAGCTGCCATGCTTTGAGGCAGCATTCTCTGCCTTCCTATGGGTTAGGCAACCCTTCTATTCTGTGCTGAGTGAGGCTTGGGGGGGGGGGGTGAACACTTGTCTACACTCTCCATCAGGATCAGGGCACTAAACCCCCAGGGTCCTGAAGGACTGAGGCTGAAGCTGCATATCAGAATCTGGGACTTTGATGATGAGTCTCAGAGCCCTGAGTCTTCTTGGGGAGTGATTAGCAGCAGGAGAGTTCCTGTTGTTCTCATGAAGTGGGGGGTCTCAGAGCAGTACCTCTCTTTCCACAGGGCCCATGGTAGACCTTGTCCAAGGTCTGGGGCTGTGCTAGGTATGAGGGCCCAGGCTCTGGGGACAGGGGCTGCTGGGGAAGAACATCAATAGGAAAGGAGGGGGGAGGGAGAGGCAGACAGAAAGACAGAGGCAGAGAGCAAAGAGAGAGACACAGGCAGACAGACACAGAAGAGACACAAACAGAGACAGAGAAACAGAGAGCAAAGAGAGAGACACAGACACAGAGACACAGAGACAGACAGAGAGACAGGCAGAGACAGGCAGAGAGACAGACAGAGACAGGCAGAGAACAGACAAACACACACACACACACACACACACACACACAGAGAGAGAGAGAGAGAGAGAGAGAGAGAGAGAGAGAGAGAGCGAATAGAGGCAGAGATAAAGAGATTCGGGTCAGAGATGGAGAAAGAGAGATGACAGTGACAGAGAACACCAAGTGTACTTTTGTTTTACCCTCATTCCTGAGCTGGGCTGTGTCCCCTGCCCAGGAGACCACCCTAGCTATCTCTGCACTCACCGAGGCCCACCCTCCATCAGACCCTGCTTCCTCTGAGGGGTCCAAACTTTCCACAGTGTACTGATAGGTACCACCTCCCATCACTGAGCATCCTTCCTGGCACCTCCAGGGGGGATGGTGGCTCAACCTATCAGGGTCAGAGTGCAGGTCCCCAAGACCCTGAAATTAGGACTTTGACTGGACCTTCAAACATCATATGGTGACAGTGGAGAGACCCTTCCCCTCTGTGGGCCCCCAAGGGTCCTGTGTGGATTCTGACTGGTGGAAGCAAGAACAGATCTGAAAGGGGATGCAGTAGGTGGGCTGAGACATCTTCCTCATCCTTGTTCTCCCCCGCGCCCCCGCGCCCCAGACCCAGAACTGTGGAGTCTAAGCCTCAGTCAGGCTCAGCCTCCAAAGCTCCCTTAACTGCCTTCCTCAGGATACCCCCAGAGCCACCAGCACTCACCTGGGAGCTGAGCAGGAAGCAGAGTGAGTGATGGAGAAGGTGAGAGAAGCGATGTCCCTTGCTTGGCGGAGCAGGTAGAGGGCCAGACTAACCTTCTCACCTGCTGACAGCGGACGTCTCCAGCTTTCTCAGCCCACACTTGTTGTCTTAAGCTCTTCCTCGTCCCTAAATCTGGTCCCTTTCTGTCCTCAAGGGCTGCCTCCTGGCCAGTTCCCTGGAAGTGAGAGGGCGTGTTGCTTTTTACTGGAATCAAAGGAATGAGCTCAAACAGAGCTGTCACTGTGGGCGGTTCCTCCTCCCCTTCCTCTAGGAGAGGGAACCAGAGAGCCTTGCGCACCACCCATAACGGAAGAACCCCTGGCCCTAGGTGCTCATGACCAAAAAGAGAGAGATGCCATCTGTAGAGATGGCTCAGTCAGTAAAGTACCGGCTATGCAAGTACGGGAACTTGAGTTTGCGTCCCCAGCACCTGTGATAAAAGCTGGGCATGATGGTGCGTGCTTGTGACCTCAGTATTGGGACACCAGGGGACCCCCTAGGACTTGCTATCCAGCTGGCCATGTCAGTCAATATGTTTTGTGCAAGATCTTGTCTTTTAAAAATAAACAAACAAACAAACAAACAAACAAACAAATAAGCAAGCAAATAAATAAGCAAGTAAATAAATAAGTAAATAAAGTACCGGGCCAGTGAGAGGGCTCAGTGGGTAAAGGTGCTTGCCACCAAGCCTGACAGCCTAAAGTTCAGTTCCAGGGATCCACGTAGAAGGAGAAAACTGATTCCTGAAAGGTTTCCTCTGATCTGGATACATGTGCTGGCACATTTGCGGGCACACACAAATAAAACTTAATATGTATTTAAGCCAGGTGTGGTGTGGTGGCCCACGCCTTTAATCCCAGCACTTCCAGGAGGCAGAGGCAGACAGCTCTCTGCAAGTCGATACAGGGAGTTCTAAGACAGCCAGGGCAGTATTGTCAGATGTCTCAAAACAACAACACATAATTTAAAATGTTTTTTTTTTTTAAGTGGAGAGTAGTTGAAGAAGACACCCAGTGTTGACCCCTTGACTCCACATGCACCTGCACACATGTGCATGTACCAGCACAGACGTGTACACACACATCAGAGGGAGAGAGGCAGACAGAGCTGGGACCACACACAATGAGATATAGCAGAGAGCTTACTGACAGAGGAAGGTCCCAGGGAGCTGGACAGCCGAGCATTGAGTGGGTTAGGACAAAAGCATGCTCAGGCCAGAATGTCTCTGGTTTATCTTCCTATTCCATCAAGAGCCAGCTGCATCCTCCAAGTCATTCAGGGCACGTGTGCTCTCATGGCTCTGTGTTATGGTTTGCTAAGAAATTAGGCAGGAAAACTTAATTGTGGTGACTCAGACAGTCATGGCAACTGTGGCTCAAGATGGCTGCCACCATGTCAGGCTATATCCCATACTCTCTCCTCTGCGGGATGGACCCTTACAATACACACAAGCACTGTGCAGCCCTAACGCTTTTCCAACTTTTTGTTTTACTGGTGGGGCTTTTGTTATGATTCTTCATGGCCAAGCCCTTGAGGATTAATATAATTCATATGGTGTGCTGACACTATGAGGTGATCTGCCCAGATTTTTAGAGGTGTCCAGAGCATTAGGAAAACCTGTGAGTGGATGAGGCAGAGAGCTGGGAGACAGGCTGAGGACTTGACACCCATGAGAGTGAGGGACTGTGGATAGGGCACTGATTTGGGTTTTCACACGTGACATGGAATGACATCTGGATGTGGAATTGACAAACTGTTTTGATGAGGTATGGCCTGTGGGCTCTCACCAACAGCTGCTGTGTGAATATGACCCAAAGTGTAACATGTGATTTAACGACTCAAGCCCTGGGCTAGACAGATGGATGGCTCAGGAGTTGAAAGCAGTCTCATTACTCTTCTGGAAGACTTGAGTCCAGTTTCTAGCACTGAGGTTCAGCGATTATCCCAACTAAAGAGAGAACAGATGCATCCTGGGTAATAGAATGGGCACAGTCTTCCCTTGTGTGCATGTAATCCCCAGTGTGTCCTATTCCAACTTTTCTGTTTGTTCTATGAGACCATTGGATCCTGTTTGGCATGAGTGGCAAACAGCCAAAACTCAGAGGCCACACAGGAGTTCCCTGAGAGCCTATAGGTCCAGAGTAGCTAAGGTCAAGTGTCCTCGTGTGATTAAGCCTGACAACACCCCAACCCCCCACCCCCAGCTCTGCCAAGGTGCTACCTGCTGACCAGGTACCCATACCTGGAGTCATCCAAGAAGCATCTGTCCCAAATATCATATCTCTATTTCTCCCTCCCCCTCCCCAGTTTTGAATTACATTTATTTATTCATCTGTGTGTATAGTGAGTTCAGGAGGCAGCTTGGGGGATCAGTTCTCTCCTTCCACTTCATGGGCTCTGGGGAGTGGACTGAGGTTGCCAGGCTTGGTGGCAATACCCACTGAACTGTATCACTGGCCCCTGTTGAACAGCACTATCCTCCCATCCTTTGAGCCAAACTGCTGCCATCTTTATGGGCTCAACTGTATCTGGCCGGCCAAAAAACCATCCCAGATGGACTTGTTGATTTAGACCTTCCCTCATAGAAGGAGGGAGCCACCCCTACCCTCACAGCCATTTGTATGCGTTTCCTCCCCAAACTGCACATCTTCAGGGTCCAGAGTAGGCTGGGGGCAGTGGGGGGGTCCATCTGCACAGCTATTAGCCATGTTGGATGCAGACCCTTCCAGCATGACTGCTTTGCATGTGAGTCAAATAAACTCGTTGGCTCCCCACTGAACTTGGTTGTCACTGGGACATTGGAAGGACATGGGAAGATGCTTCATAGCCCCCCTCCACAAGCAGAAAGTTCTTGAGACTGCCCCCAACTCTTTCCAACTCTTCCATTGTCCCCGTTGGTCCTGGTGGGGCTTGTGTTATTGTTGTTGTCTTCGGTCTGTCTGTTTATGTTGGTTCACCATAGTTCACGTGGCTTGTTACACAGTGTCCTAGGTGACTGGTGATCTGTGACTGGCCTTGTTGTTGATACTGGGTAATACTGTGGGAAATGTAAACCAAATGTACTAGCTTTTTCTATCAAAGGGTTACATGAGACGAGACGATATTTCCTCTAAAGGATCCAGATTCTTCCAGGGTCAGCACTGCAGGGGAGATACACCTGTTTTTGTTTTGATCCCGAGTGTGGGATGGGGAAGAAAGCAGGATGTTTACCACTTAGATGTGAGAGGGTAGGATGTTTACCACTTAGATGTGAGAGGGCAGGATGTTTTTTGTTTTTGTTTTTGTTTGTTTGTTTGTTTGTTTTCAAGACAGGGTCTCTCTGTGTTAGCCTTGGCTGTGTCCTGGACTTGCTTTGTAGACCAGGCTGGCCTCGAACTCACAGCAATCTGCCTGCCTCTGCCTCCTAAGTGCTTGGGACTAAAGGCGTGTGCCACTGTGCCATATGAGAGGGCAGGATGTTTGCCACTTAGATATGATAAAGCAGGATGTTTTTCCACTTAGAAGTTGAACCACTTCGGGGGAGGGGGGGACTTGGTTGTTGCTAGTTGAAAAACATCCTTGAACAGACTGAGAGAATATGTGTGTGTCTATGTGTGTATGTGTGTGTGTGAATGTATGTATGTATGTATGTATATGCAAAGCTTTTTGTTGGGGCTTGGTTTTTGGCTGTTCATCCATGCACTTCGAGAGGCTCCTAAAGAGAACTGCTCCAGGGAAAGCTTCAAGGCTTGGGACTCCAGCTGAGGCTTCAGGTTCAGTTCCGGTTGTCCCAGGTTCCAGCAGCAAATTTGGTGGAGTTGGCTGGTCTGTTGAAATCCTACTGCCTATGCCAAGAGAATCATTCCTAGGAACTGACATCCAGGTTTCATTCCTGTTTTTCTTAATCTCCTTTTCCTCTTATTTAGGCTGGTCGGGTTATAAGGGAGGTAGGCTTCTTTAATAAGTTCATAATAAAATGTAATTGTAAAAAAAATGTAATTGCTAAGAAAATTGAGCCTACACAGCACTTTTTGAACTCAAAGTTGCACTCTGCTTCTCCGCTCAGTCAGTCCTGTAAGAATGACAGACTTGGGCTGGAGAGATGGCTTATGTGGGACGTTTTGTTTGGGTATAGGGTGAAGTTCAGTGAGTAAACTTTTAAAAGACAGGATAGAAACACAAGTGTGGGGATAATAAGAATCAAAGAAGGGATCAAGGGGAGGAGCCATAATGGGAGAAACCCAAAAGTCCATGTATAGGAGGAGGCTTATGGTTGAAATTTTTGTCTGGCCCCCATTGAGCAATAGCCTCGGGTCATGAGGGATTGAGTCAGGCTGTGCTGGGCGATAGCTCCTAGCCATAAATAATGGCTTGCCTCCAGCCTGACCATTCCACTCCACCTGCAGAAACAATATACTGAAAACAGCCCACCCTGCTCTGAGGCAAACTATAAAAAAAAGCAGCTGTAACTTCCTGGTAGCTACCTACATATGTGTGTATGTATACACACATGTCCCCTTGCCCCTCTAATGACTCAACTCTCAACTGTTGGAAAGGCTGGGGCCCCTCACTGTTCAAATAAAGCAGTCTCAGCTGGTTGAAATTCAAGCCTGTCTGCTTCTCTGCCTCGGTTTTCTGATATCTAGCACCAAAATCCAGGACACACTTAGGGTCCTCTGGGCAGAAAGTTCCCCCTCCTTCCTCCTCAGGGTCATTCCTCTGGGCACACGGACACTTTCTATATATACCATAATGCTAGTTAAATATATAATATATATAACATATAAACACACACACACACACACACACACACACACACACACGCGCGCGCCACCACTTTGACCTGAGACCTGAAGTCTTTGTGGCCTCTGCTTCCATGATTAGTGCAGATCGTCAGAGAACTTCTGTTCTTGGGACTTCATTGGTGCTCTGTATAAACCCGGTTTGACCCCCGGTCCTCTGCTCTTCCCGAATCCTCCCCATCCATCTTGCTCAGATCGCATCCTCCCAAACACTGATCTCCAGGCTGAGAGGCCTTGCACTGTTTGATCACTGCCAACCATGTACACAAATTGTGCAGGACAAAGTGACTGCCTGAATCTGACTGGAGGCTTCCTAACCAGACCCCGTGTGCTCCAGGAGCTTCTCGCTCCTTCTCCAGATCACAATGGCTCAGATGCTCAGGGAACCTTCTATGTTTAACTGCCTTTGTGACTCTCCCAAGTCTTATTTTTAAAAATATTTTATTAATTTTAATTTATGTGTGTTGGTGTGAGGGTGTCAGATCTTGGAGTTACAGACAATTGTGAGCTGCCATGTAGGTGCTGGGAATTGAGCCCTGGTCCTCTGGAAGAGCAGCCAGTAATCTTGACCACCGAGCCATCGCTCCAGCCCCTCCCCCAAGTCTTATGAGTGTGGGAATGTTCCCTCCTACACTCAGGTTCTTTTTCATCTTTCCCTAAACTTGGGGGGGGGCACCTCAGGGAGCACGATAAGACTCTCCACCAGTCCTACCTGCCATTTCAAATTCAAACCAAAAATTTAAAAAATGGGCCCTAAAAGCTCCATCTCGGTGAGCCTGTGTAACTCATTCAATTATCCACTCAAATATGGCCACAGTATTCCCTTAATGATGGCCACTACTGGCCCCTCCCAATTTGAAACTTTCAGTTTTGATGTTCTTTTTTTTTTTTTGTTTGTTTGTTTTGTTTTGTTTTTTTGAGACAGGGTTCCTCTGTCGAACCTTGCCTGTTCTGGACTCACTTTGTAGACCAGGCTGACCTCGAACTCAACAGTGATCCTCCTGCCTCTGCCTCCCGAGTGCTGGGATTAAAGGTGTGCGCCACCACTCCCGACTCTTAAACACTTTTTTTAAGAGTTGCTATGGTCATGGTGTCTCTTCCCAGCAATAGAACAGCGATTAATACAGTCTCATCTGCACACATGCTCTCTCTCTCTCTCTCTCTCTCTCTCTCTCTCTCTCTCTCTCTCTCTCTCACACACACACACACACACACACACACACACACACACACACTGGTTGTGGATATGTAGATCATTAGGTTCAGTTTTATGGAGATATAAATGTCCTTTGGATATGAACACTATTTTAAAAATATCACAGACTGTTTTAGTTTACTGGAAAGCTGGCTCTGGAATATGGCCTGCCTACTTCAGACCCAAGTATATTAATCTCAAAGTTTCTTTCAAAGCCTCTACCCTGGGTCAGGCTGGTTCCTGACTCTGTGACTGGGAGAAGAACAGTAAAACAGCCTAGGAGAAAAAGACATTATGTGCTAAGAGGTATACCATTTTCACTATAGGCTACTGCTGTTTGTCTCAAGGTATAAATATGTCTATGATAAAATCAGCTAACAGGATGCTCACACGTGGAAAGGATAAAAGGGATTGTTGGTCTAAAATCTCAATATCATAAATTTTTTTTGAGACAGAGTTTCTCTGTGTAGCCTTGACTGTCTGGACTCACTTTGTAGACCAGGCTGGCCTCAAACTCATAGCAATCCACCTGCCTCTGCCTCCCAAATGCTGGGATTAAAGGCATGTGCCACCACCGCCCAGCTTCAATATGATAATTTTAGTAGGGCTCCCTCAGCTAAATTCTGTTAGATGATGTAAATTTAAATTTAATTGTGTTGTGATTAAAAAACTCAGGCCAGGCGTGGTGGCGCACGCCTTTAATCCCAGCACTCCAGAGGCAGAGGCAGGCGGATCGATGTGAGTTCAGGCCAGCCTGGTCTACAAAGCGAGTCTAGGACAGCAAAGGCTACACAGAGAAACCCTGTCTTGAAAAACAAAAACAAAAACAAACAAACAAACGAACAAAAAACTCTGCATGCTATACACGCTTTGAAGTTTGGCTTATGTTTTCTACAAGGCTTACCTGGAAAATTACAAGACCTAATGATTTAATAATATATACACATATAATATTATTTATTGCATTGCTCTATGTGCCTCTTTTGGACCCAATCTACTTTTTAAATTAAGATAATATCGCCCAGTATCTTCTAAGCTGAGCAATTGGCATCTTAGAGCCACAACTGTGCCTGCTTAAAACAATTACGGCAAAGCTTGTTAAATGTTACTATTTCTACAAGAAAGGAGCTAGGCCATTGGACATTGACTCTAGTATCCGGTCACTCCTCCCAGCTGGCTATAGGCAATTAGGCTGTAACTGTATGAGAACTGGGTTTTTCTGGATGCACAGGCTAAAAACTAAAAATTGGGAGGCTAAAGATTAAAAATGGGGAGGCAATCCCTCAATACAACAATAAAAAGCTATTATACACACCGAGTAAAGGCTCAAAATGTTTCCTAACTCCTCCCCTTAGAAAAAAATCTTACAATAAAATTCAACAAAAATTTCTTGTTACTGTTATGTCTCATGGTATTTTACAATGGGTAAAAGTGAAAATGACTAACATAAATGTGAAAAATGTAAATGGCTAAATGTGAAAATTATAAAATCCTAATCTTAGGAGAGTTGCTAACTTATTGTAAACTCTTAAAGATAACTAAGACGTACAAGATCAGTCACCTTATAAATGACCAAATGCTTTAATGTGCTCAGGTTTGTGTTTGTTGCCATGCTAAATGTAGTTCAGTTACAGGAACAAGCTTGGAGGAAGAGACAGATCCCTTATTGTATAATACTTTATATATGTCATGAAAGTCAAGTCTAAAGCAAGTAACTCAAAACAGGTTCAAAGTAAACCGAAAGTTTATTTAATGTAAAATAATGGTTAAAAAAATCAGATGTGTTTTAAAAAGCGGTTATGAAAAGTTGAATGCTTGAGTAAAATGGTTTAAATTTGCGATACACTTGCACAGCAGGACAGTCCCAGGCGTTCCTTTGGATGGACCGCAACCCCGTCAAAGAAGGTTGCATGCTAGCCTCTTTACCGAATAAGCATGCATGAGGAACTAAGACCTGCCAGACTGCTGCTCCTGTCTCTGACGGCACAGCCCTGACCAGCTCCAGCTGTGTAGGCCCTACCAGGAGAATCCCCTTCTTATCTAGACGAAGATGAATTACTCTTCGTGTCTCTCACATGAGAGGGACATGGTTTCTCTTGTGCACTGGAGGATCTTAGAGTCTGCACGCGGGCACACACACACACACACACACACACACACACACACACACACACACACACACACACCATAAATGTCTAAACCACACAGAGGCAAAAAGCAATTACACTCTGCACCCAGTGTGTCCCAGACTCACATATGAGGATGCTGTGAACAGGGGAATCTTGTACCTAGCTCTACCACCCAACTGGTATGGGGCTGGTATGCTAGTTCAACTTGGCCACACCCTTTACCCTGGCAATCAGTGCCTCCTCTTCCCCCCTCCCCACCCCCACCCTGGCATGGGGTTTCTCTGTGTGTCCTTGGCTGTCCTGGACTCCCTTTATAGACCAGGCTGGCCTTGAACTCACAGCGATCCACCTGCCTCTGCCTCCCAAATGCTGGGATTAAAGGCGTGTGCCACCACCGCCTGGCTCTATTTTTTTTTTTTTTTAAGATTTATTTATTTATTATGTATGTATACAGTGTTCTGCCTGCATGTATGCCTGCAGGCCAGAAGAGGGCAACAGATCTCATTACAGATGGTTGTAAGTCACCATGTGGTTGCTGGGAATTGAACTCAGGACCTCTGGAAGTACATCCAGTACTCTTACCCACTGAGCCATCTCTCCAGCCCTGGGAATCTTTTTCATTGAACATTTTAAATGTCATATTTGGAGGCTGGAGAGATGGCTCAGAGGTTAAGAGCACTAGCTGCTCTTCCAGAGGTCCTCGGTTCAATTCCCAGCAACCATATCGTGGCTCACAACCATCTGTAATATGATCTGACACCCCCTTCTGGCCTGTAGGTGTACATGCAGGCAGAGCATTCTATACATACATAATAAATAAATCTTTAAATGCCATATTCAGCAGATCTCTTAAGAGTTTGAGGACCATCTATTTATTAAGTACACCAGATTTAGGCTTAACCTTGAAAACATTGTATACAGGATGCTAAATAAAGCTTGTCATTATATGAATTACACAGCAGTTTGCATGTTAGTAGTAGTAGCATTTATAAGATTAGGATTTTGTACCTTTATCTTTATTAAGTTTGAGCCTTAAAATTTTGACTTGAAGTTAGGTGTGGTAGACATGCCTTTAATCCCAGCACTTGGTAGGCAGAGGCAGGCAAATCTCTGTTCAAGGCCAGCCTGGTCTACAAAGTGAGTCCAGGACAGCCAAGACTACACAGAGAATCCCTGTCTTGAAAACCAAAGACAAAAATGAGTTGAAGATTTCAAAATAAAACATTAAAGTATAAATACAGTAAACTTTAAACTATAACTACAGTCCATAGGGAGACTGGGAACTTTTCTCATCCTTTTAATAGTGTGCTGTTAGAGGATATCACGACTTAGTTTATCCAACTAGTTAAGGCTTAACAAAGTGAGAAAAGACAAAGGATCTAGACAGATATCAGTATGAACCTGAGTAGAACTTAAGAATCTACAAATCTTATTTTTCAAATATGCCTTACTTATCAAACATATGTTGTTACTTATCTAAATTTTCTAGAAGCCTGGTCTTGAGCAGTTAGCAAAGACATAAGTGGTTAGACACGCATCTCTAAGTCAGCGTTCATCAGTATGAGTAGATCTTTATAGCTTTCAGTTTTCATCATCATAAAAAAAAGTCCATACCAATCCAAAGTATTCTGAAAGCATGTTGTTTGTGTAGTCTAAAAGGCGATTCAATGATAAGCAGACGGCTCAGTAGGACTGTGTTAATTCATACCACGTGATCATCTTAATTTGATGAAGTCTCACAGCATGGACTCTTTAACCTTAGTGAAGATAGCTGCCAGGCGTGTGGCTGCTTCCATGTTGATGGACACCCACATGGTTGCTATTTAAGACATCTATTTTTCTGGAGTTGCTTGTGGTGATGCACACTTGTAATCCCAGCATTCAGAGAGGCAGAGGCAGGTGGATCTCTGTGAGTTTGAGGCCAGCCTGGTCTACAAAGTGAGTCCAGGACAGCCAAGGCTACACAGAGAAACCTTGTCTTGAAAAAAAAAAAAAAACCCAAACCAAAAAAACTGAAACAAACAAAACAAACAAATAAACAAACTATTTTCCTAAACAGGAGTTGAAGCTAAATTGTATACACAGTATATTCTAGACAAGAGTTGAATCATCTACATTCCATGTGTAGATTAGTTGTGCCAAATTTTGGTCATTGATCTGTACTGAGGCCAAGCTGTATTGAGTTGATGGAGGAAGGAAGGGTCAAAAGACAAAACTCCACTGGAAGGGATTTCTATAAGCTCCAAGAGGAAGCCGAGAGTGTTGGTGGCCCAGACATGGGCTTATGGAAGCTGCAGGAGGGAACTGAGAGAGGAACGAGGTTGTAAAGCATCAAAAAGCGTAGAGAGGCTTCGGGAGCAAGGAAAGAATCGTAGTCCGTAGGCAGGATCACGGGTGGAGAGAAAGCATAGTGGGACAGCAGGCAGGGTACAGGTCCTAGGAGGAAGAAACAAGAAAACAGAGTGTACAGGCCCAGGAGGGCACAAAGAGAGAGGAGCAGGTAGCTCCGAGTGGGAGCAAGCAAGGCAAAGTGTCCTAATAGATGGCTGTAGGCAAGACTGCAACTCAGAGTGGGAGGAAGAAGGAAGATATGGGTACAGCAGGCCAGGGGCCTAGCTGACTGCAGGAGCCAGGGTAACATGGACAGAGTGTAGTGGTGCCCATGTGGAGGCCATAGCAGGCCAGAACCCAGAGAGACACACAAGCTGTAGCACTGCAGCTGGGAACAGTGAGACTGCAGGCAAGACTGCCTGCCGTCCCTAGGGGGAGACAGGAGAGAAAGCTAGAGAGAGCAGAGAAAAGGGGAGCTAGATCATAAGTGTCTTTAGTAGAGATAACCCAGACAAGTGTAGCAGGCCAGAGCCAAGAGATGCAAGCCCAAGCGGGTGTCTTGTGAGGCTGTAGGCTACTCTAGGAGTCAGAGAAACACTTAATGGCATAGACACGGGGAGGAATGGTTGGAGGACATGGAGGAAAAGACGTAGGTGAGAAGGCAGACTCTGGAGTCCGGGGTTGAATCTGATGGATGGCAGGAGCCCGCAGACACAAGCGGTCCACACGTACCTTAGGAGAGTCAGATCAGCAGCGTGGTTCAGAGCACACGAGTTCCCCTGGGAGGGAAACTCATTCATGTCACTCCTGGGGTTTCAGGAATGGAAAAAGAAATTTAAAAGGAAGGACATGACTGGCCCTGCGTATGGTGGAGGAGACCAGTTTATTGCAGATGACATGGAGTGCACCATCAGAGGCAGGGACGTGTGGAGAGTCCAGAGTGGACATGACGAGATCGAGCCAGGTCGTGTGAGGAGAGTGGGGAGAGGAGCCAGCAACCAAGAGGAGTGGCCTGGGACAAGAGACCAAGGCCACGTAATAAAAAATGGTTGGATTATATAAGGAAGGGTATCTGGGGAAACTTTAGGGTAAGGGGTGGGGTAGGCCAGCCATACCCTGTAACAGGTAGGCACTGAGGGAAACCTGGCAGCCAGTGACTGCTTTGGTATTTTAATGGGCACCTCAGTTAGCCACGTGTCCTAGCTTTGAGACCTAACTGCTAGCAGTACTGGCTGCTCTTCCCGGAGTCATGGGTTCAGTTCCTACTATCCACACAAGTATCTCACAACTGTCTGTAACTCCGGTCCAAGGGGAATCCTGCACTCGCTTCTGGCCTCTGCAGGCACTACATGCATGTGGTGCGCAGACAAAACACTCATACACGTGAAATAAAGTAAAAACTAAAAGAAAAAAATCCTGAGTTATAGCTAAGAAAAGAAAATAGGGCTGTTTAGTCAGTATTGGAAGAAGCGAACAGGCAAGAAAACTATTTAAAGAATCTGTTTATTTGAGACATGGTTTCTCTGTGTAGCCCTGGCTGACCTGGAACTTACCCTGTAGACCAGGCTGCATTTGAACTCACAGAGGTCCTCCTGCCTCTGCCTCCCGAGTGCTGGGACTAAAGGTGTGTGCCACCATGCCCCATCCATCTGAAGAGTCTTCGGCCAGCTTTGTCATAGGTATAAGCTAGACTGATGATTTTTGTCATTGTTGTTGATCATAATATGTAAAGCCATTGGTTTGGTGGAGGAGCTTGAGGCATTTTTCACTGGCCAGCTTAACTTCAGAATCATCTATGTGTCTCCTCTGTTACAACATTGTGGGAAACATTATTAGCATAAACTGTGTTTAGTAAGGTGAAATGCAATTGTACAACTGGAGGGACCAAACACCAGCATTCTGTAGAAGGATGAGATCATTGTAATTAGCTATTTGTTACATCAGACTCCTGCGCGAGGAACAGGTACCTGGAAGCTTGGAAACAAAGCCAGTTAAATTCCGTATCTAACTGACAATTTAAGAGAGAAATAGAATCCTACCGAGTCATTTTTATAGTATCTGTCTAACAAAGCTTTCAAAGACACCACTTGAGTATTCTGAGTAATTCCCCAAAGCTGTGAGTTTCATGACAAGTGTACCATTAATCAGGGACCATGGGAGATTTGGGTATGGATGCTGGAATTAGATTTTGTTAAGAGAAGGAACTAAATGCCAAGGTAAAGAGGATGGCCAATTGAACTAGTATGCAGGCCCTACACCAGTTGGGTGATAGAGCTAGGTACAAGGTTCCCCTGTTCACAGCATCCTCATATGTAAGTCTGGGAAGCATTGGGTGCAGAGTGTAATTGCTACTCACCTCTGTGTTGTTTAGACATTGTGTGTGTGTGTGTGTGTGTGTGTGTGTGTGTGCAGACTCTAAGATCCTCCAGTGCACAAGAGAAACCATGTTCCTGTCATAGGAGAGACATGAGGAGTAATTCATATTTGTCTAGATAAGAAGGGAATTCTCCTGGTCAGACCTACACAGCTGGAGCTGGTCAGGGCTGTGCAGTCAGAGACGAGCAGCAGATGGCCGTCTGGCAGGTCTTATTTCCCGACGCACACTTTTCTGTAGTGAGACTAGCATGCATCTTTCTCTGATAGGAAGGCTAGTACTTGGGCCTCGCGATGTCTGACACTCAAATGTACTGTAAGTTTCACCCATCTTCCTTAGGCATTCAATTTTTATATCCCTGTTTAGATTATTGAACCTCAAACATTACTTTTAAATTAAAGCTTTATTAGTATCAAAATAAACGTTAAGCCATAGATACAGTCCATGGGGAGATCCTGATCCTTTTTTCAGTGTGCTTTTACAATATATCATAGTTATTTAAAAAAAATATTTTGCTGGGCGTGGTGGCACATGCCTTTAATCCCAGCACTAGGGAGGCAGAGGCAGGTGGGTCACTGTGAGTTCGAGGCCAGCCTGGTCTACAAAGCGAGTCCAGGACAGCCAAGATAACATAGAGAAAGCTTGTCTCAAAAACCCAAAAAAGACAAAAAAAAAAAAAAAAAAAAAAAAAAGACAACAACAAAAAACAAAAACAAAAACCCAAACAAACAAACAAACAAACAAAAAACCAAAAACATTTTATTGATTCTTTGTGAATTCCACATCATGCACACAGATCTCACTCATCTCCTTGTTCCTTGTCATCTGCCTTCTGCCCTTGCAACACCCCCGCCCCCCACGTCACTCAAACGGAAAAACAACAGCAGCAGCAGCAACAACAACAACAGTCTTATTGTGGAAGTTGTAGTATGTCACAGTGTGTTGTCACACAGTATACCCTTTTGTCCACTTGCGAATGTTTACTTGCGAATGTTCATTGCAATGAGTCATTAGTCTGGTTTGAGGCCTCCGGCTTCTGTTGCGTTATCAGCACTGCATTCTCACCTCAGGACTCCTCAGATATCCTGTTGTTACCCTGTATCATGGAGGTCCTGTAGCTTTGGCTCTGGAGAACCAGCCCCTTAGAGTTCTCTAGAAGTTCATAGATGGGGTAGATGTTGGGGGGCCAACTCAAAGCCCAGGATCTGGGCATGGATGATAGCTGAGTTGGTCAGCCCGCCAGGCCTCCTGCACTCACACCACCGGGAAGAGCTTACCCAAAACTGCAGATGGCAAGAGGCAGGACCAGCTCCCAGCTCTCATGCCCTCAAGGCTGGCTCACCTACCCCCACACCACCAGGGCTGTTCTACTGTGTTCCCAGGCAAGACGCAGGCCCAGCTGTCTGGAGTGCTGCAGCTGGTGAGGGGCAGGGATAGCTCTCCCACACACCATACAACCAGAGCCAGCTCTCCCTTGCTGCCCAGGTGAAGGGTGGGGCCAGCACTCCCAAGTGCAGTGGCCAGCAATGGGTGGGGATAGCTCAGCACAGTGCTTGGACATCAATATGGCCTCAGGCAGCGTGGCAGACCAGGGACATCTGCATGGCCTTTGGTGGTGATTCAGACCTTGGACCCTAGCTGCAGCAGGACCCCAGACCCAGAGTTGGCCCTTGGCATCAGCCTTGGGCCAGGACATCACCATGACCTCAGGCTCCTCATGTAGACCCACCTTTCTGTACAGTGTACAAACCCCTTGGATTCACTTTCTCTCTCATCTCTCCACCATTTCCCCCATCTCTCCATCACATGTTTGCTCATAATAGTAGCACCTGTGGCAGGTGCTTGAGTGTCTTTCTTTGGGCTGCTCAGCCAGCAAGACAGGAGTAGAAACTTGGGTCAAAATATCATAGGTTAAAAAAAAAAGATTTATTTGTTATGTATACAGTATTGTGCCTGTATGTGACCCCACACCAGAAGAGGGCACCAGATCTCGTTATAGATGGTTGTGAGCCACCATGCTGGGAATTGAACTTAGGACCTTTGGAAGAGCAGCTAGTGCTCTTAACCTCTGAGCCATCTCTCCAGCCCAAAATATCATAGTTTTTAATGGTTCAGTTTTTCCAGAAAGCTTAACAATGCTAGAGAAGATGTGAGTGATTACACATAAAGATAAGTCAGTTTTTGTTAGCATGAATAGACTATTATGAACTTAGGAAATTTCTTTCTTTTTTTCTTTTTAGGGTTTTTGAGACAGGGTTTCTCTTGTATTCCTGGCTGTCCTGGACTCCCTTTGTAGACCAGGCTGGCCTTGAACTCACAGAGATCTGCCTGCCTCTGCCTCTCAAGTGCTGGGATTAAAGGTGTGCACCACCATGTCTGGCTTAAATTTAGGAATTTCTAAATCTTTGTTTTGTTTTGTTTTGTTTTGTCTGTGTAATCCTGACAGTCCTAAAATTTTCTCTGTAGACCAGGCTGGTCTTGAACTCTGAGAGCTGCCTGCCGAGTCTGGGGATTAAAGGCATGAGCCACCATACCCACTGGAATTTCTAAAACTTTTTTTTTTTTTTAAACAGGATTTCTCTGTGTAGCCCTGGCTGTCCTGGAACTCACTCTGTAGACCAGGCTGGCCTCAAACTCACAGAGCTCCTCCTGCTTCTGCCTCCCCAGTGCTGTGATTAAAAGTTTGCACCACCACCGCCTGAAATTTCTAAATCTTAATCATCAAACATGTATTGTCCTTAAGTCCCATTCTCCATAACTCTGAATAACTAACTCAGACCTTCTGGGGCTTGGTTCTATAACCTTATATTTTACATTTGTTTAAACATTTTTCCTTGTGCCCAGTTATTGTTTCTTTCTCTTTTTCTGAATAAGAATTTAATCCAAGCTATAGACATGGCATGCTGCAGCAAACTAAGATCACGCGCACAAAACCCTTTAAGTATTCACCCTTTTAAGCTCAGTTTTTTTCTCTGCTTGGAATTTTACAGCGTTTTAACTGCATCCCTGGTGATCTTACAGATCCTCAGATAAAGAAAGTTTGCATTCCAGGGAGAGCTTCAAAGAGGGTGGGGGGAGAATTTTTTTTAAACAAGACCCTGGAAGGGGGCGGACATATTCCGAGAGCCAAACATCTGTAATTACATTTAACCGTTTTATTTTTATTTATTTATTTATTTATTTTTGGTTTTATTTTTATTTTTTGGTTTTTCGAGACAGGGTTTCTCTGTGTAGCATTGGCCATCCTGGACTCACTTTGTAGACCAGGCTGGCCTCGAAGCGATCCGCCTGCCTCTGCCTCCCGAGTGCTGGGATTAAAGGCGTGCGCCACCACGCCCGGCAACCGTTTTAATTTTTATATATGAATTTCATTTGACTAAAAGAAGTTAAGTACAAGACATAACAGCAATAAATAAATTAATCATTTGTTGTAAGAAATTTTCCTTAAGGGGAGATGTTAGGCAACATCTGGGGTTCTCTCTCAGTGTATACATCAGCTTCTCCATTGCTTAGTAGGTGGACTCTCCCTATTCCTTTTGTTTGTTTGTTTTTGATAGTTTGTTTTATGTTTTCTTGAGGTCTCGTACAGCATACAGCCAGCTGAGAGGAGTGAGTGGATGGCTACTTGTGATGATCTGGTGACCCTGACTACTGCATTAGTCAGTGTCCTGTCACTGTAAAGAGGCACAGGGACAGCTATTATTTTAAAAACGCATTTAATTGGGGCTGGCTGGCAGCTTCAGAGGTTTAGTCCGTTCTCGTCATGGCAGGGAGCATGGCAGCACGCAGGCAGACATGGCACTGGAGAAGTACCTGAGAGTTCTACACCCTGATCTGCAGGCAGCAGGAAGAGAGACCCTGGGCTTGGCCGTGGCTTTTGATGCTTCAAAGGCCGCTGCCAGTGCCATAGTTCTTCCAACAAGGCTGAGCCTCCTAATCCTCTCAAACAGTGCCACCCGCTGGTGACCAGACATTCAAATCTATGAGCCTATGAGGGAAGTCTATTTTCTCTCAAACCACCACGCCTAACTTACCTTAGGGCCCCGTTGTGATTATGTTAATCAAGCATATCTAGAGTTAATATTGAGAAATTTTTAGGCAGAGAGTCTTTTTTTTTTTTTTTAAATTCACAACCAGTTTCTGTGTGTCTGCAGATGTAGGGAGACAGCCTGTAAAGCTTATTAACAAGTATTTTTTCTCTTATGAAGATATCAAGTTCCAATAATGTAAGGTAACCTAGAGGCCATCAAACAGAAAACTATAAAAATAGAAGCAAGAGTGTCCAGGCATGGTGGGGCATAAACAAAGGCAACCGCGGGCCTAAGGCAAAGGAGTCCCAAGAGCAGTTTGCCTTCCGAGCCACAGAGCCAAGAGGCCTTTTCCGCACTAAAAAATGTGCCCTGCATCCTGTGGCCATTCTGAGGTGAAGTACTAGACTGTCAAGGCTGCTGGGGTGCCTGGGGTCTGGGGGAGGGGGAGACAAATAGGAGGGCTTGCTCCATGTGCATTTTGAAATTCCCACTCTGTGGCTCCTGCAGCTACCACTCACCCTGTGTGACAAGCTGTCCCAGCTGGGACCTTATCTTAGCTTTATGGCTCATTTTCTACAGGCTTGAGGAGCCCTTTAGGAGAAGGGAGACAAGAGTTAAGTAAGTTCAGGTTCTGGACACAGTTGCAAGTGAGAGCTGAGTGGCAGGGTGAGAGCATTAGGATGAGGAGGGGTGTTGTATGGAGGAGGAGACTTTGGACCGCTCTCCTTTCCATCTTATGATGTCATCTAAGTCAATTTAGATATTAAAATGGAAAGTTTCTAATTTGGGCGAGCAATGACCATTATCCAGTGTGTATTGAGGCCAGATTGGGACCAAGAGCTGAACAAGTGCGGCTGGTCTGAGGTCTCCCAAATGGAGCTTTTAAAAATTAGCTGGCAAACAGGTGTGTCCTTTGACACATACAATTTGAAGCCCATGGTGCTTGTGGAACCAAGGCCAAAACAGGGACCAAACCCAGCCACTTGGAGCATCCCCTGAATATTGGATTGCCCAAATATGCCTGGAAGGTAAGAGGGGTGTCCCTAAACTTGTTACCTTCCAGGAGTCAAGAGACCATGGGGCCAGGGGAAAGCTCCTAGAAGTCCCCCTGCCTTGCTGGCTTGTGCAGAGTTCCCAGAAATCTTGAATGAGCAAGGCTCATAGGGGCCACAGAAAGTTCCTAGAACTTTCAACAAATGGAGTCTCAAGACACAACAGAAGGAAGCTCCCACGAGCCCCTAAGACCTAACTTGGGTGCCTCTGAGGTAGCTCCCATGAGTTATCTTGTCCCATGTTTTGGCTGTGTTGGATGTGTGGTCTGGCCAAATGGAGAATTCATACTTTTATTTTTAAAGATTTATTTATTACATATATAGTATTCTGCCTGCATGTAATGCCTGCACACCAGAAGAGGGCACCAGATCTCATTCATTATAGATGGTTATGAGCCATCATGTGGTTGCTGGGAATTGAACTCAGAACCTTTGGAAGAAAAGCCAGTGTTCTTAACCTCTGAGCCATCTCTCTAGCCCCAGAATTGATTCTTTTCTGGAGGTCAGACTAAATCAAACATGAGACAGAGAGACATGGAAAGAAAAAAAATGTTTGTTTGTTTGCTTGTTTTTAATACAGAACGGTGAGATGATGGAGGGCAGAGTGATAGATGGAGAGCTCTGCTTGTCAGGTGGGCTTGAGTGGACACAGCAGAGGTGCCAGATGATCTTGGTCATTAGAGCCAGAGCTGCCAGTGGCCTTCAGGAACTCAGGATCACTGAGAAGGGCCCAAGGTCTGGAGAAATTGGAGACAGGTAGGAGGAGAGGGAAAGGTTAGGTGATAGAACCGCCGCCTGAAAGAGACATGGTTCTGCCAGGCTCACTCAGGGCCCCAAACTGGGTTTACATTGAACACCAATAAAGGTCTCCAGAACCACAGGTCCCATCAATGGCACTTGTACCTCTCATGGAGGCAGGAGTCTCTAAGACCAGGTAGACTGGTGGCTGTTTAACTTGCATAGTGAGCTTGGTGGGCGTCTGTGTTCCCAAAAGAAGAGTTCCCAGGAGCAGGCAAGGACAGCAAGAAAGTCAAAAGGTCCTATAAAGAGGGCTTGGAGCTGCTTGCTGGTGGCAGGGGCCCCCAGATGTTCTTCTGGGCCTCAGCACCAAATGTTAGATTTCTCAGGCAGCTTAAAGAGACAGGAGGCAGAAAAGAGACCAATTTAACCCCAGCAGACTGGAGCGTTTATTTCAAACATGGCGGAGAAGGCACAATGGCAAAGGGGTATCTACCAAAGGCCAGGGATGCTTGGGGCTTATATAGGAGGTTTGTGGAATGTAACTGCTGGGGCTACGTGTAAGCCTGCAGTTCCTCCCTCCTGGAGTTGTTTGTCCAGACACAGTTGTTTTATCTTTAGACACTGCCTTGGCCTGGATATTAGGATGAGGGTCACAATGGGTGAACAGGCTTGGCAATGGCAGTCAAGGGAAGGAATTGAAATTTCAACATCGGGCCTTAGTCAGGGCCTGGTAGAGTTTGTTCAAGGTTTATTACAACAACTGACATCAGTCAGTGCTCAGAGCATGTTGTTTCTGCAGAGCCTCTGACATATATTATTTATCTAGAATCTTCCAATCTTGTCCTCAGAGAGGAGGCATCCAATGAGGTGGTTCAGATATCTGGAAAGAAGGAGCCTTTTACACACTCAGTGTGCACACTGCAGGAAATGCTGGAACCATAAGCAGCCTTCAGTGAAGGAGATGATGGGGTCAACAGGAGTGCCAAGCTACTGGTGTCAAGACACACTCAGGACCTGTCAGGGCAAATCAGCACCATCTGAAGATGGTGCTGGTGACAGTGTCCCTGCAGGACACTGCTGGGCGACTGCAGCTCGGCTACTGTGATGGGGTGTGCTGCATGTGCTTACTGGTGGAACATGTCTGTGAACAAGTGCTAGATGAAGGGGTATGCCACATCAGCAGGCTACTGCGGAACCCTGTCGTTGTGTGTGTGTGTATGTGTGTGTGCACTGTGCATGCACACCATGTGTGTGCACATGCATGCATGTGCAAGCCAGAGGTTGATGTTGGGTGTTTACCTCATTCTCTTGAGACAGATCACTGACTGAACTTCACTGCTTTGGCTAGATTGACCAGCAGATGTCAATCTCAAGGTCATGATGATCCGGTCTAGAAGGGCGTGGATTCTTCAGATCTGGTGGGTCCAGCCTTTTGACACTGCAACATGATGCTATCACCTACGAGGTTCATGAATCCTGCACCTGAGATACTAAAGAATGCAAAAAACAAAAACAAAAACAGGGGGCTGGAGAGATGGCTCAGTGGTTAAGAGCACCAACTGTTCTTCCAGAGGACCTGGGTTCACTTCCCAGCACCCACATGAAAGCTCACAACTGTCTGTAACTCCAAGAGCTGACATCCTCACACAAACATACATGGATGCAAAACACCAATGCACAAGGTGCCCTCATTAGCCCAGAGAGAAAGTAGATATCCCGGAACTATAGTTACAGATGGTTGTGAGCTACCATGTGGGTGTTAGGAATCAAGCCCAGGTCCTCTGGAAGAGCAACCCATGCTCCTTAACCACTGAGCCATCTCTCCAGACCTTTTTACTTGACTTTCAAATGCAAAGTGTATGATCTTAGGCAGTCCTGTGACACCCTATTCCAGGCCAGTGACCTGCCACAGACCTAGTGGATATACCTCATGTACGTACTGCCAGACTTTATCCCATCAGCCTATGTGTGATGTCATCTTTGGGCCACTTTTCCTGTCTCTGGCCGATGTATATAACACACAAGGGGTCTAATGCCTCCTGGCTATTTTAGGACCCTAGAAAGTGCGGTTTCTTCCCAAACCTTAACACTCTAAAGTGAGTCAGGGGGCAGAAGGTGGATGTATGGATGAGAGATGGTACTTTGATTTTCACAAGAAAGAATGGGGCAGGTGGAGAATGTCAGGGCCTTGGGTGCAAGGGCTGTCCCTGACTGGTTGGCTCCTGCCCTGGGGGCTGATGGCAGAGGTGGTCACAGGGGGATAAGGACCCTATAAAGAAAGAGGTGCAGGCTCTCCATCCAGGCCCATAGTTGGGACCATGAACCAGTGCATGATAGTCTCTAGGAGCTGGCTTACTCTGGAAAGAGTGTCTTTCAGTGTCAGAGAGGCCCCAGATACCAGGGTGGCATGAAAACAGAACAGGGCCAGGGATGCAGGGTTGACTGAGGCTGAGTGAGGTCTTCCTGTCCTCCCTCCCCTGGGCTCCTATTTGGTCCTCTCCATCTCTGGAATCCCATGAAGGTTATGTGACATCACACCTGTCGCCATGCGACCCCTAACTTCTTGTAGAGTAGACACCATATCTGAGGATGTCCCTAATAGACCCTCAGATTTTTAACACAGACTCATTATGAGACCCAGACCTGATGTGGTGTGGAATCATGGAGGTCGGTGAAACCCCCCCCACCTTAGGTGCTCACATGGCCTCTCTGGAGCTGGAGGGGCTGAAGCCTGGGTCAGAGTGGTAAGGAACTGTGAAATACACAACCCTGGGAACCACTGGATGCCGAGGCCAGGGGAAGGCTTGGACTTGATGGCACTTTCTGACCTCTGAGATGAAGAGAGAGGTGAGGCATGAACTAGCAAGGCCCTTACAGGTCTTGGGAGAAACACTCCTTTTTTAAATTAGCATGCACAGGGTGGAGTGGGCAGTGAGTGTTATGTCCCTGCTCAGCCTCTGTTCTTATCAGCGTAGGCTGGGCTTCTCCATGCTCCCTGTAGGCCATGGGAGGGACCAGGTTTACAGTGGCTCCCAAGAATGTCTGGCTGACCCAGTGGTGACATCCCAGTGATGTCCTGTTTTTGAAAAATCTGTACTCCAGAGCAGCCCCTGTGTTCCAGGATCCTGAGGTAGGTAGGCCATGGTCAATAGATACTAGCCTGGCCAATTCTAGAACCTGGACTTCGTAAGGTCTGGCCTTTCCTGGAGGCCCAGGAAAGGGCAACTTGGAGAACCTGGCTGCAGAGACACACTAGGTGGAGGTGGTGTTGAAGATGGCGGGCAGGTCCTTTGTGGGTCCTTGTTGCTATAGAGGCAGAAGGAGATATGCGGTCAGGATGGGGCTGGCTACAAAGACAGGATGGTCTCTTGGACCACTGGAAGAAGAATGAGCAGGAAGACTTGAGCCCAGAGAACAGCCAAAGAGTCCAGGCTATTGAGACACACACACACACACACGCATATGTGCACACACACATGCACATGTACACATACGCACATGTACCTACCCCACCCCCACCCCCGTGGGTTGGTAGAGTGGGTTGTTTCCATGATCTCAGAGAATGATGCATATGCATTTTGGGGATCTTTGGAAAGAGTCCTCTACTCATGAAATCCAGTGGATAAGAATTTTGAGGTGCCCCAAACCCATCTGGGAGGACAGGTGTTCCCTAAGGGCCCCTGATCTGTCCATACCCCAGGGTAGCTAAGGGATCTGAGTGGATGGGAGGCATGGTCACCCAAGATGGCCTATAACACTCCAGCCAGCCCTGGCCCACAAGACAGTGTGTGTACTAGTTTGCTTTTTGTTGCTGTGATAGATGCCATGACCAAATAAATAAATAAAAATTAAAAATTAAAAAAAAACCCTGGGGAGAAAAAGCTTTATTTGACTGACACTTCCAGGTCACAGTCCATCACAGAAGGCAGTCAGGGCAGGACCTCAAGCAGGAGCAGAGGCAGGAAGCACAGAGGAAAGCCACGTACTGACTTGCTCCTAGGCTGGTGCTTAGCTAGCTTTGTATATTGCTCAGGCCCACTTGCCTGCAGATGGTTCTGCTCACAGTGGCCTGAGCTCTCCCTCACATATTAGCAATCAAGAAAATGATCAAAACTGATCAAAACAATTCCCCAGCTGAGACTCTCTCAGTTAAGTCTGGACTGTGTCAAGTTGATAGCTGAAGCTAACTAGGAGAGAGGTAGAGGGCCTGTGCCATGTTCTGGGTTGTCTCAAGCTAACACCGAGCTCTCTGAACCTCAGGGTCTCACTGTACAGTGGAAGTGCTTCCCAGCATCACTGACAAGACTCTGGACTAAGCTCAGTTTGGTAGACACTTATAAGGCTGCCATGGGCTTTCCCCAAGGGAGAAGTGTGTATCCAGAGGCCAAAAATTAGACTTATGGATGGGCCACTTCCCTTCAGGCTCTCAGTTCCCCAAAGCTGAGGAACTGAAGTTGAGAATCTTGTCCTGGAGGCAGACAGATGGCCACACTGACTCCTAGGCTCCAATGTGGAGGAGGGAAGGCCCTCGTGGGGGATGGGACTCCTCTGGAAGAGGAGGGCCAGCACCCCAAGCTCCTAGCCTCCAGGCATCCCTGAATTTAGACCTACCAGAGAACCTGAGGTGAAGGCATCATGCGTCACGACGCGTCCCAACACAACGTGAGTGGGGGTGGGGAGGGCAAGTTGCCAATTCTGGGATGCCAGGCAGGGCTCTGCTCTTCTCGTCCTAGACCCAGGAACAAGTTTAATCATGACAGAGACCAAATGTCCCTCCATCTGTGGGTCTGGTCCAAGTCAGAATTACACCCTCATAGATGTCAGAGGAGGCAAGCATGTCGTGGATGTAGGCTTAGAGTGTTGTGGATGTAATACAATCCTTGTGGAACTTGCTGGACACAGGTTCAAACCCTGCATTTGTGTAAGCCAACTGACTTTATTCAACGAGGAAGTAGAAACATAAGGGTCGAGTTAGTGCAATGGTACATGGGTGGTGCCTAGGTAGGTTCCCAAGCCCGGGTTCTCGGCCACCTGTGCCTGGATTGGTGGCCTCCCATTCATCACTGTGCCCCTGGCGGGGCAGGAGCTCAGCCACCTGCTGCTGTGGTGTGCAGCCAGGCTGCTTCCTCAGAGGAACGCTAGGTGAGTCCGGTCCTATCCAGGACCAAGTGTGAGGCAGGAACTGTCCAGGTACTGAAGGCCTGCTAGGTAGCGGTGCTTTGAATGTAGGTAGAGTTGAGAGGGGACTTGATGCCCACGCAAAGACCCTCACTTTGAGATTCAGACCCAGGAGTCACCAGTTTTTCTGAAGCTTTGCATGAGGTTTGCATTGTCCAGTGGTCTCTCTCTTCCACGCAGTCCTCTCTGTGCTTTGTTTCCTGTGATGGGACTTCTAAAGCTTAAGCTGACCCTGAGCTCTATTTTCAGTGTGTGTGTGTGTGTGTGTGTGCGCGTGTGTGTGTACCCGCACGTGCACCACATACATGCAGTATGCCTGCAGAAGCCAAAATAGAGGGAGACAGATCCCTTGGAACTAGTGTTACAGATATAGCCCAGGCAGGACCCAGTTTTACAATCCTCCTGTCATGGCCTCTCACGCAGCTGGGGTGGCAGGCCTGTGCCATCACTGCTCTTGGTCCCTAAGAGAAACCAGGCAGGCTTTGCTCTCTGCCTGTGATATCGTGCCAGGAAGCCTTCTGCTATACTTCAGCCCCTGAGGACTTACAAGCCACCTATTCCCCCTTACCTTACTGAGCATCCAATTTCAGTGTCACTTATTCCACACTAAAGGGAGGTGCATGGGACACTGAGGAAAGTCACCCCCACACTCTATAGCTAGGAGGATGCTTGTGCTGGAAGAACAGTTGCCCACCACCATGACTAGCCTGTCTCATGCTTGCCCCCCTCTTCTTGCTGTAGACATTGGGAAAGGGTGGCGGTGGAAGCAGCTGGCAGGAGATTGTTCCTGGAGCTCTCTCTAACATGCACAACCCCAGGCCCTCCACAGAAACATCGATGTCCCTTCCCAACATCCTCCCAGGGGGAACACATGACTAGGTCATCAGCAAAGATGTCCCTTCAGGGTCTTACTGATGGAGCTCTGATGCCAGCTCTTACCTACATTCAGGCAGCTCCTCTGGCCCTGATGAGCCGGAGCTGTGGTTGTGACCCACTGGGCTTAGACGGTCATGTCCACCAGTCCCCCTTGGGAAGCCTCTCTCACAGCCCCCAGCTCAGCCTCATCCCCCAGTGCCCGCTGGAGCACCAGCCGGAGGGGATCCTGCAGCCTCTGGCCAGGGGTGCTGCCCAAGAAAAAATAGATGGCAGGCTTGGCTGCACTGTGCACACTGGCCATGAAAAAGCTAAAGTGGTAGAAGTAGAGGGGGGTGTGCCAGAACAGATTCTTGGACAGCCAGAAAATGCCAAAGGGCAGGCCGCAGAAGAGGAAGAGGAGGATAGCCAATAAGACCAGGGTGGAAAAGCCCCGGGGCTGGTGCCTCTCTTGACCACACTCCACCCGGAGCAGCAGAAGCAAGCTGGTCACACACATGGTACAGCACAGGGCAGCCAGGAGAACTGCCACCACCAGCCACAGCATCCCACACAGGTGGTAGCTGGGTGCTCCAAAGAACTGGGTGCAGGCACCACTCAGCAGCAGGTCCAGTAACAGGCAGAGCACCCAGATGAGCGCGCACACACAGGTGGTCAGGTAGCGTGGGCGTCGGCACAGGTACCAAGCAGGGAAGAGAGTGGCCAGGCACTGCTCCGTGCTGATGGCTGCCAGGAGGCTCAGGCCCACAATGTAGGAGAAGAACCGCAGCATGAGCAGGCTGATATGTACGAATTCCGGGAAGTTTAGCTGCTCCTGCAGCAGCTCGGGGACGATGGCCACCATATGGCAGCAGAGGAAGATGAGGTCAGCGCAGGCCACATCCAAGAGATAGATGGAGAAGGGGTTCCTGTAGACATTCTGGTTGAGAAGCCAGAGGGCCACTGCGTTGCCCAGCAGCCCACCCAGGCTGAGGAGCTCAGTGAGGGACAGGATGACCAGGTTGAACACCATGTCTTCCTGGGTACTTCCTGGAGACTGTGTGTGCGTTCTCAGAGACATTGTGGGGTGAAGACGACTGTAGCAGAGGCTCCGGAAGTCTGTGATGCGCTTTCTCTCTCCAGACACCTCTGCAAACCATAATAGCAACCAGCTCAGGACCCCTGCCCACTTCTGAGGACTCAGTAGCCAGGGAATATTAGGTATCTGGAATGGTGACACCTGCTGGAGGAGGCACCCACCTCTCGCTTATGTCTCATCACCTTATCTAACCACGCCTCTCGCCCCCAGCCCCACCTCTCTGCCTCCCCCACACTGCTGCCCCTCCAGCCCACTCTACCCCCCAACCCCCGCTCTGTCTAAGGCATGAGGTGGAAAGTTTCTGTCAGTCTTTCAAAGATCCCCATCTGGGGGCAGGGCTCCTAATATTGTGTGCTCTGTGCTTCTCTTGGAGGGTCTGGCTGGTCTGGAACACAGGGGAGATGAAGAGTGGTTCAAATCTGATGACTCCCTTTGTACAGGAGACCCTAGGACCTGGAGGGGTGACTCTGGCGGACTCAGAGGTTCCCTTGTGTTTGTCATCAGCATAAAAAGCTCTTAAGTCTTCTAGGCCTTTCTAGAACATTCCATGAGGATGTGTTGCCAGTGGACTCTGGACCCTCTAGCTGGCCACCATACCTTGTGGACAAGGTAGCTCCAGCAACCTTCTCTCTCCTTTGCCCATGGCCCTAGGGACTAAGGAGGCCCCTCCTTTTCACATGCCACTCACTTGTCCCTTTCCTTCCCTGAGGGGAAGAGGCACCTGTTTGAAGGTGATGCTAGGCAGGGTCCCTACCTCCTGCCTCCCTTGCCCGAGGCAGTGGCTCACTGCATGTTAGAGGGCGGGGCCAGAGAGGCGGGGTTGGAAAGGCAGTACAATCTTGACTCATCACAGCTGGGGCTGTGCCATTGAGGCATATCTCACTGGAGACAGACCTCTGAAGGATGCCCACATCCTGCCAGCATGGTTCTCTGGCCCACCCATCACCCATGGATGCCTGTCTTGTCCCAGCATCAGTGGCTATCTGTCCCATACTTCCACCTGTGGTTACCTGTCCCATCACTGCCTTCCACTTTTCCTTGTGCTTTGGAGAGATAGGCCAGGGCCTTCCTCTCCCCCAGACTGGCTGGAGCCTTCTTCCTGCCTTGGTATGGATGGTCCTCTGGTCTCCTTTGGGAACTGGGTGTCAAATCCCTGGGTGGAGATTAAGGGTCCCTCCCTTCCTGGCTTTGTGTTCCATCTTAGCTCCCAAGGCAGTGGAATGCCTGAAGGGCAATAGACAGGAGTATGGGAAGTGCAGTGGGGTGGGTGGGTGTCTAGGTGGTGAAGCTGGGTTCTCTGAAGCACCATCATCTTGGGTGGCCCCTGAGCCCACACTTCACAGGGAAAAACAATGGCCAAGGCTTCAGGCAACCCTACACCTAGTGGTGGGGGTGAGCCTGTGTTCCCCAGGAAGCCTAGATGGGTCGCCATGGTCAAGGGGGAACACTCAAAGGTAAGACCCCAACACAAACCCCTCTCAACTACTCAGTTGTACACACCCACACGCTGAGCTGCTTCCAGGACCCCAAGGAGGCTCTGACTCTGAAGGAGCAGGTGGTCTTCCCAGCCTGAGGTTCTCACCTAAGGCTCCGCAAGCTCTCTCCTCTCCTTTTCTGGCCTGGCTTCCTCACTTACCTGAAGACACCTGTCTGTGTATCAAGGGACCCAGTGCCAGTGAGGGATGGGAGCTAGGGAGGTCACGGTCTTGCATACCCCAGGGGATGCGTGGAAAGGAGGGAAGAGGAAAGAGTACATGGAAAATGAGCCAGGTAAGGAGAGAAAGAGGAGAGGGAGGGAAAGGAGGGGGCAAGCAGAGGATGGACACGTTAGCCACATCAGGTGAATGGTAACACTAGCAACAGTTTAGGGATGATGGCCAGAGCAAGGCTTAGCCAGGCCTGGCCAATGTCCCTTCCCCACTAGAACCCTGTGAGGGGGCTGTGTGTGTGGTCGCCTGCCCCGTTGGAGGTTGGGGTCTCAGGGTTGGCTAGCCAGAAGAACTTTGGGTGGAAGGGAGCAGAAGGAAGAGGGAGGAGGACAACAATGAAGAAGAAATAGGAGGCTCCCCTTGGAAACACAGGAGGTTGGTGTGGCTCTGCCTTCTATAGACTGGAACCGGGCACTCCCTGCCCTGGCTGTGTTCTTGCTGGGGAACTGAGGATTGAGGACCAGTGCCTAGGTGGCTGTCTCCTAAATCTCCTGTGCTCTCCCTGGAGTAAGACTCATCATCCTCTCCCTCAGGGGACACTATAGGGAACTGATGGGACAGGAGCCTCACCACAGGTGGGGGAAAGTGCTCTTTAACTCAGCTGTCCTTCTGGAGTGGCCCAGAGCTGCCTGCAAGCCAGATGGCCCAGTCCATGTCAGAGGATGGAGAACAGGCCAGCCAGTCTCATGTAGCTGCCCCTCCCCCACCTGCCCAGCCGCCGCCCCCACCACCACCCAGAAGACACCCAGCTCCTGGGCTGCCTCAGAGCTCCGCCTTGACCAGTGTCCCTGTTGCTCACCGTTCTGCGTCTTTCGGCTCCACCCTGGGCCTTGGAGGAAATGGCCAGGAATTCCTGGTCAGACTGAGGCTTCAGCCACTGCACTGCCGCCGCCAGAGCTGCAGGCAGGCGCTGCTCCGACTCAGCGCGTCAGCGGCTGGCTCTTTGGTGTCACATGGTGTTGGAGGGGATAGGGCTGGTCAGGAAAGAGCCTCTCTGGGGATCTTGTTCCTAAGCTGGGCTCAGCTCCTGCCCAGGTGTGGATAGCAGGAGAAAGCCAGCTCCTTCCTGCAATCTTCTTGGCTAGCCTGACATTCGGAGGAAACAAGGACAGCTCAGGGAAGCCTGCTGAGCCTCTGCACGCCCAGAAATGACCTCACAGGCTCTCCTGTTTAGACTCAAGGGCCTTTTAGAGATCGCTTCTCTCTTCTAAGGATACAGAGGGGCCACCATGTCCCAGGCCCTAGAGATCCTCTGTCTCTAGCAAGCAGAGCTTGAAGGCTGCTGGCCCAGGCAACTCCAGGCTGCAGTGGGAACCCAGGTTGTGGCAGAGGCAAGGAGGATGGCTGGTGTACAGTCTCCAGCAGAGAGGGGGCAGGGACAGCCTCATAAGAGCAACCCCTAGCCGGGCGTGGTGGCGCACACCTTTAATCACTCAGGAGGTACAGGCAGGCGGGTCACTGTGAGTTCGAGGCCAGCCTGGTCTACAAAAGCGAGTCCAGGACAGCCAAGGCTACACAGAGATACCCTGTCTCAAAAAACAAAAGCAAACAAACAAACAAACAAAAACATGGGTCACAGATCACATCTGTTGTTCAATGAGGAAGAGCTCGTGCATGTTTTAGTTCCAGGATCTCCAGAATCACAGGCCCCAGCGACTCTCTCCCTCACCTTAGTGTTGGGGGACAACTTTAGACAGATGGGGAAGTCTCAAGAAGAAATCAAGACTCACCAAGTGTAAACGGTTCCCATGGCAACGACCCCTGCATTCCTACCCCTTGTGGCGCCAAGCTGGGGCAAGTTTCTGACAGGGACAGTGTCCCTTTAGAGACCTGAGCCGCAAACCTGGAGCTCGGCCATCTCCCTTCATGACCACAGGGTGACAGTCACATCAGGAAATCAGTGTCTGGCTGGCATCTGAGTACCAAGGTAGCCACCTGTTGCGATGTCTCCAGGCTCCATTCCCACCTGCCCTACCTGATGCACCACTCTTGTACCATTTCTCTGCAAGCTGGCTTTGCTGGCCACTCCCTGGGAGGCTGTGCCAGCAGGGGGCGCTAGAGAGGTCCAGGGAAGGGGAGAAGGATCCTATTCAGTTTTGTGTGTGCATATCTTCTGTTTTGTTTGTTTGAAAGCCTTAGCTTTGAGCTCTTTATGTGGACAAGGGTGATCTGCAATTTCTGGTCCTCTTAACTCCATCTCCCAAGTGCTGAAATTACAAGCTGAGGTTCTGGGCATATGACACCACACCCTGCTTATGTAGCTCTGTGGGTGGAACCAGGGCTTTGGTCCTGCTAGGCAAACACTGCCACCCAAGCGCCATCCCAGCTCTGTCTCATGTTTTGAGCCCTCTCTGGCTTTTGCTTTGGTTACAGTCCACACTGCTCAGCAATTTTCCCAACCTGGTGGTAGCGGTTGATTCCAGTTTGTGATCTTTGTAAACCTTGAAAAATTGTTCCTTGTCTGGCATTTGGGAGATACCAGCCACCAGCTGGCTGGCTGCCCTCAAAAGTCTGAGTTGTGACTGTGTGGCCTCAAGGCTTTGAATGCTAACGATGGCAGCTCTTTTTGAGTCCCAGGCCTGGGAGTGGTAGAAGGTTCTGGCAGCTGCTGCCTCCTGTGGTGAGAAGAGGCTAACTTCCTGTAGTCCCTACTTCTGTCCCTTTCTCCGTCTGTATTCTTCAGTGACATGCAGCTCTTGCCTGCCCCTGCTTGTGTTGGCATTGTCCCGTGAGTCCCATACAAACATAACATTTGGCTGTGTATAACAGTGTTGCTGACTTTGACCAGAGTGACAGGG
Organism: Acomys russatus; assembly: GCF_903995435.1. Taxonomy (NCBI): domain Eukaryota; kingdom Metazoa; phylum Chordata; class Mammalia; order Rodentia; family Muridae; genus Acomys; species Acomys russatus. Next base: position 24,023,268 of record NC_067141.1, read on the forward strand.
TTTTTGGCAGTGGTCAAGAGGAATTCTAGCAGTCCAGGGTATGTGTGGCCTCAGGGTTAATGAGAGGAGGACTCGTGATGGGCTGTGGATGAGGCAAAAGTCATCGAGTATGGGGTGTCCCATGGCAGCCATGAGTACTGCAAAGGCCATTGCATGGGGTGACATTTTGAGGGCCTGGAACCAACAGTGGCTTCCATGCCCAGTTATAAGGGAAGAACACCAACTGGAATTGCTGCCCCATCATAGAAACCACAGACTCCATAGTGCTGTTGAGGACTTTGGCACCAGGCAGTGCAAGGGCAGGGCTCCCCAAAAGAATGTACATGGGTGAGGCATGCTTTCCGGGTGCTTCTGGAAGAGGTCTGCAGCTGGGGCTTGGGAAGAGGCACTACAGGGACTCACCAGGGAACCCCAGTAAGGAAGCCTCAGAAAATTGTAAAGACAGAGAGGCAACTTAAGAACCTCAGAAAATGGACTATAACAAAAAAAATCAGTAATATAGAAATAGTACTATGAAAAGATTGATAGAGTTGAAGAACTTTGTGTAAATTAACCTAGAAAACAAAATAAAACAATTACTAAGATGGGGGTGCCTCTCCCGTGTCTCTTTGAAACATACTTGTTATCCAGCCCTGGCACTTGCTATGTAGTGAACGCTGCCATTGAACACATAGTGATCCTCCTGCCTCCGTCTCCTGGTCCTGGTATTTCAGAAGTGCTTTACCATGTCTCCCTCCAAGATAAGTTTCTTTATTGTGCTGGGGCTGGACCTTGGGCTTTGAACTTGCTAGGTGAGAGCGCTACCCCTCAACTATGTGCCCTTTTACCATGTGTAATGGCCGAGAGGCAGCTCTCACGGAGCCCAGATATTCAGGGGCTGTGGTGCACAGCCAACACAGGCTGTGTGCAGACAAGGTGACAGGACTGAGGACACTGTCTGACTCCTTCAAAGCTGCAAGTAATAATAAGAAAATATCTCAACCAAAGAAATTGGGCCTTCCTTCCTTTCTTCCTTTTCTTCTTCTTTTTGTTTTGTTGTTGGCTTTTTTTTTTTTTTTTTTTTTAAAGATGGGGTTTCTCTGTGTAGTCCTGATGTAGAGACCAAATCAACACCATTTTGTGTTCAGGGCCTAACCATCTGACCACCCCCAACCCCCGGAGTTTCCAGGGAAAGCTACAAACACACAGCTAGCAATTGTTCCTAAGAGCTTGCACCAGGGGCCAATCAATCAGAGCTACAGGTCACAGTGACAAGAACAAACAAAAAATTCCCTCCTATTCCCTCCTGCAGTCTGGCCCTGGTCACCCAGCCAATCAGCTTAAAGGTCACCCTTTCAGCCAATCAAGTTTGTACTAATCGCTGTTGCTGAAGTCTGCTTCTGTAAAGGGTATAAAA